>NW_019236892.1:9475-102776 GCF_002742605.1 Olea europaea var. sylvestris
TTTTTTTTTTTCATCTATGGAAGTGACCTTTTAGTAAACCGTTTTAATGACTGTATGAATATATGCATCACCCAATGACATCAAACGATTCAAAACTAAAGACGGTACTATTGAAATAATCTAAAATCTAAATATAGCTTAGGACGTCCATAAAATGATTGACAACATTTATCATAATTTGTGATAAAGGGGCTTGAAATCACTTGGGCATGCAAGTTGAGTTGTCGAAAATCAGAAAAGAAAATAGTACTTTCTACAGACTTACTACTAATTCTCTGCCCACATCATCAAAAATTCTATACATATCTAACTATTAAAACTAAAATCAAAGTGTTCCCTTACAAAAGGATCATCAACAATTAGGGATTCAGAATCAAGAAAACCCATAAATTCAAACAAGACACCATAGTTCTATGAAGATGCAGATAATGAACTCACCATGTCTAAATAACTGGAGCTGAGGCAAAGAATTAGTATCGTATTGGATGCGATTGTCCTCAACAAAAACTGCAAACTTGGCGTTTCCATTACCTTCTTCTCCAGACATTTTCCTGAAAATAACACAAGAAATATTGATCCAAGCACCTATAGTGCATGTTTGGTTCGCGGTACGAGACATGACAAGACAGCATAATAAACAACATTCAAGCTTGTTTATATGTGAGATCCATCCTACAAAACAGGCCATTAATTTAAATTCCAGCCATGATGCCCAAAAGATGAAACATTTAGCAGCCAAAAATCACATAGAACTAAGGAAATGATCGTAACACCATAAAACGAGCAATCTTGATTTAACTGATCGAGATATAGTCAAAATTCATTAAAACGAAGCACAAAAGCACTAAAACAACTATACGATCCAGATTTTAGAAGGCAAAACTCACAGAACTAAAAGGAACAATCTTCAATGACACCACAAAACATGTAATTTTGCGTTAACTTAAGCAGACTACAATCTGTAGAAAGAAATGCAGTAATACTGACTATATGCAAATTAAACAGCCCACGAATTCAAGAAACATTCAACTCACGTTCTTCAATTTTTTGAGCTTTGATCATCAAGAAATGAATACTACAGAAGCACTTAAATGGCTATTTCAACATCCAAATAGGAAAGTGCCCCAGGAAAAAAAAGAAAAAAAAATCAATTTTCCAATAAATTAACTCCAACCAACAACCATAAAATCAACTGACAGAAAAGAAAAATCCAACAACCATACTAATCAAATGAGCAAAAATAAATAAATCACCAGTATCAGCTCAGATTTAGATAATCAATAGGCAATAGCTATTTCAACAATCCCAATTATCGCAGAAAAGGGGAAAATCGATTTTCCTATAAATCAACTGAAAGAAAGAAAATCCAACAATCATACAAATCATATGAGTGAAAAACACTCACCAAATCAGTTCAGATTTAGATAACCAATAACTTCAAAAGTAAGGTTATTCTTTAAAAGGGTCTTCTTCTTCTTCTTTTTCTTGTTTGATGAAAAATGTGGAAAGGGATGGCAATAATAACGATAGAGAGAAGAAGCAAATGAGAATAATGAAATTGGATGGTGGTGGAGGAGGAGTGGTTGATGTTTCGGTTAAGAAAAACGATTCCATTCGTTGGTATTGGTGTTGGTAGTGTGAGGAAGCGAAGAAGAGTGAGAAGAGGACATGTAATTGGAGAAATATTCTTCATTTTTTAAGGCTAAAGTTCTCTCTTTCCACCCTACTTCTGGCTGTATTGCAGCTTGCTTTTCGTTATCTTCACCAGTTAATTTTGTTTGTTTTCTTGTTTTGCTTGGATTACTGGTTTTCGTTGGTTTCACCACAAATTGACCTTTAATTAATGGAGAAAAATATTGGATGGTTGGTATCTAGTTTTAATTTTCAAATTATTATTATAGTCTCATAAATGATCCCATCTAGAAAAAAATAATAATATAAAATTAAGGGTAATTATATCATACACAACATTATAATTGCATTAAAAATATTTAATATTTATTTTTTGTCACACTTATATATCCTACTTTTTTCAATACAATAATATTATCAGCATTTTATTAATTAACTCATATTGTCAATTCGAGTAATGTTATTTAACATTACTGATATTAAAACACCAGTATAAATGGTACTAATATGATATTGAATGAGGGGCATAGTTAAAAAATAATGTTATCTAACATCAATTGTATTACAACACAAGTATAGATGACGTAATATGATAAGCTCAATGAAATGTGCAATTTAAGTGAGTCATTTCTCATTTATTACCATATTAGTGCCACCTAAATTGATATTTTAACACCAGTGATGTTAAATTGTATTACTCATAATTAAAATGAATCACTTAATTCTAGATTTATTTGACCATATCACTTAGCGTTACCTAAACTGAAATTGTAACACCAGTAGTATTAGATAACATTAGTTTTATCCCTTATGATGGTATTCGTTCAAAAATTATATTAGCCTGCTTTAAGATAATGAATAATTATTTAGTCTCGCTTTTGTATTTATTGTTTTGTATTTAAAAATGTGAAGAGCATATCTTTTTATGCCATTTTAAGTTTTAACAGAAGATGGGATATATCAACTAATGGAATGTCGATAATAGGAATGAAATGTAAAAATCAAATTGTAAGTATGAGAATAAGTAAAGATTGAGAATCCAATTAAAATCTGATGCTCTTATGAAAAATGGTTGTATCTATATAGCCACCCAAAAATTAAATAGTCGATTTTGTTGAAAAGGCGATCATAATCTTATTTTAATTATGACAAAAAGGAAAATAAAATGAATAGAATGTGTTGTGCTGTGTAATGATTTCCTACTTATTCTGTGGATTATTATTGCAATTTTGATTTTTAAAGGAGAAAAATGAAAAGAAAAAGAAAGACGCTGAGAAGGTGCTGGCTTTGAGGCTAATCTAGGGAGAAGAATTGGAGTGGGGCCCAAAACAACCAAGAGCAGGAAGAAATATAAGGAAATGATCAGTTGATTTGATCATGTTTTCATAGTGGCTTTTGACGGAAAAAAAAAAAAATCTAAAAGCTAAAAATGATTAAGTTAAATACAAAAATTCAAAAATACCCTCATCTTCAAACTAGTGTTTGAGTGGAGAGGAAAAAAGAAATTTAGAAAAAATTCACATAGTCTAACGGTCAAGATCCAGTCTAAGAAGTCATCCTCACAATCAACACAATGTCGACCACCACACAAACCGGCCATTATCTTCAACAATGCTAGATTTTTGGGATTATGAAATTGATCTTTTATTTACAACGTTTCAAAAATTTGTGAATTTATGATGCTTATAATGTTTATTTTTCATTATTTAGGTAGATTATTGAGCATACATACACAGGTGGTTTTTTTTTTTGGGCAATAAATGAGCTTGTTCTCATCGAAAATGGTGAAAATTAGAGGATTTGACCAAGACAATTTTAAAATACTGCCGAGAGCGGTGGTTGGGTAGGATGTAAGGATCAAACCATTAGGTAAAACTGGGGACAACTGTGGGTAAATCTAGGGAGGGACCCAAGGTTAAGGGGTATGGTGCAACTACGGGCAAGAAAGAGGGAGGGATTGGGGGATAGGTGGGGACAAGTTGAGTTGGAGCGGGGCATGCAAGGTGAGGTCAAGTAGGAGTGAATTTAGAAGATTAAAATGTGTTAAATTAAGCCCTTATTTGGAGCTGAATTTTTGAGCAAAAAAATGGATTTTTTGTTTTAACAGTTCACAGCTATCCGTTTTGACCACAACTCTCATACGTGGGTCCCAGCTTACCAAAAAGGGTCAAAAAATTGATTGTTTTCTGGATTAAAAAGCTAATTTAAACAAGAAAATACTCGTTTATAGAGTGAAGCTGATAAAATGGCTATTTTCTTTTATTTTAGGTTAGGATTGTTTGTTTAGATGTGAGAATAATATTGTTTGTTTATCAAGAGACATTAGGAAAAGTGATTGTGTGTTGCAATGTGTTTCATTTGAAGTTTAACATAATATAATTGGCTAGAACTCACTGAAATCACCTAGTTTGTACAAAATTCATCAAGCATCAAAGTATGGACCAAAGTGAATTACAGCTGAAATTATCCTCATCTCACAAATCTAAACCCTCACTTCACTTATTGCAAATCAATTGTGCACAAGAGTGCTACGAAAAACCTCAAACACAAAGCAAATCAGAGGTTTGAACTCTGCACAATATGAAGAAGAAGAAGAGAAAAAAACGAAGAATCTTCACGAAGAGGAGAACTCACAAAGAGAGAAACCTCATAAACACGCAACTAGAGAGGGATAAAAGGGTGTGGAGAGAGAACTAAATTTGAACAAAATAATGGATAAGGATAAAACTTGACGTTTAAATAACAAGTGTAGCATACCATTGATCCCTCATTTGATCTTACGGTTCAGAACAATCCTCCACAAGTAGAGTAGGCTATTAAGCGGCTAACTATTGGAGTTGCAATCTCGAAATAATGTTTTAGCTAGGATTTGGGTTAGTGGATTAGATTATGAGAAACTTATTTTATTGGGCCAATACTCTGAATTAAATTATCATTTGGACACGTAATTGTTTCAAGGTTCATTTGGCAACGCCGACCTCCAAACATTCATCTTGATACCAAATAAACTTTACAGAGAAAGTCTAAATGCTTAATACACCAAAGTTCCTTATCCTCCTCCTTTAGTATTGATACCTTAATTGTTCAACCTGATTAAAATATTATTAATCAAAACTCAATTTACTTGTAATAATGATCAAAAGACTTAAACAACTTCTAAATTTTACTAGGAATGGCACCTTAGTACCTATGTGTGGAAGATTATATTGAGATAGAACTTTCTCAAACTTCAGCGTGAAACACAATATTTCCTATAAAATGCATTCTAACATCAATAAATTTTGTACGTTTATGAATAACATGATTTGTAAATAAATGTGTAGCATTCTAACGTCAAAATACACAACAACATCATCATTCAAAAGAAATAGTTCTTTAAGCAGACATTTTTAATCGTAAAAGCTTCATTTATTCATTTAGTACCTTTAATTTCACACCTTCAATAGTAAACCTAAAATTAAACCAATTTTGCTTGTTCCTCTCAGGTATCTAGGTAACTATTTCAATGCCTCCAAATGACTTGGACTAGGATTTAACATAAATCTTCTAAAATATTAATACTGGCATCAAAATTTAGGTCAGACCTAGTACACACCACCATACAAGTAATTGAACCATTCACATCTGGATATGGAGTCTTACTCATATATTCAACTTATTCATCATTTGTAGATAGTTAATTTTTATATATAATAAAATAATTTATTAAAATCAATGTAACAAGCTTTCATTCATACATACCAAACTTTTTTAACACTTTCAACATATATGAAGTTTGATGCAAAAATAATAAAGAATTTGACATATCAACCTGCATTTTCCAAACATATGATCCTTTTTTCTTTTCCCAGGTCTTTCATAAATTCAGCATTTTAATTGCTCTCATTTAACAACTTTAACAAGAAGCGATCAGAAGCATATCATCATCATACAGTAACAAGAACACACATATATAATTAACATTATTATATTGATAATACAAACAATGATCCAAGTTATTTTCTTAATAATTAATATTTAAAATAAACTGATCAAATCTTTTATACTATCGATTAGGAGATTGTTTTAAGAAAAAACAAATAATCAAGTTTTTGTTTATCTCTAGTACCATGTGTTTGATTTCACCGTGCAAATTTTTTACAAAAATAAAAAAGTCAGTCTATGAAATTAACCCAATATATAAATCACAAGCAGAACTAACTTACGTTTAATTCATTTTTATACATTATTTATAACACTCAAATTATTTTTATCCATATATTTCAAGTGACTTATAAGTACAAATGTACATTTCACTTGTTCACTAGCCTTTTTTATTTATATAATTTATAATTTATAAAAACTTCATAGGCTACTATTTGGTAGGAATTAGATTTTAATTTAAGTTAAAGTTAAAAATTAATTTTATTTATATATTTCATAGGACTCACAATTTTTTGACCATATATTTCATCAACTTTATATTAAAATATGTTAAATTTAATTTTAATCGCCACCAAATAGTGACTAAATTTATTTTAAGACCATCTCCAATTTTGTACTAAAATTTGAGGTAAGTTTTACACCATTTTACATCAAACTAAAAATCATCTACAACCATTACACTAAAATTTACACCAAATGAACAGTATTTAATCATTTTTTCTCTTTTTTTATTCTCAATAATTTATTTATTTGATAATTTATTTATTTATTTATTTTATAAATATATAAATTACTAAATAAATAATTGCGTTAAATTAACGAAAATATTAAATTAATTAATAAATATAAAAATTATTTTTTACATTGTTAAATTTTTTTTATTACTATTATTAATCATAATAAGAATTATAACAATAAAAATTTATTGTATTAAAAATAAAAAACATAAATGATACAAATACCCTCTATCAATTAGCTTGGCAAATAAAAAAAATGGTAAATTTCACTTTGCACTATATTGAACCCAAAATGGCGCAAACTTTGGTATTACATTGAAATGATTTTGCACCAAAATTTGATGTATTTTGGTGGATCCGTTGGAGATGTACTAAATAGCCTTGATTTGAGTGGCCAAGAAAGCTTTGGTCTCACCAAAATTGTACAAATTTTGGTTGGTGTCACATTGATAAAATAAATGTTACAACTACGTATTTTTAATTTTTTTTTTTTAGGAAATACGGTTATCCCATTGGAATTGACTGTTATCAAAAATAATTTTTGTCAACGACAAATCACAGAGAGAGGACTCTATTTATAAAATTTGGTAAACAAATTTGTACTTACAAAATAATTCTTAAAGAGATTCTGCACCAAAATTTGATACATCCATTGATGATGTCCTAAATAGGCTTAGATTTGAGTGGCCAAGAAAGCTTTGTACACGTGTCACTCTACCTACCACTAACCGCTAATATCTCCTCACTTTGCCTCACACAACGGCTCCAAGCCATTGAAACCCCACTCCTGAATTCCCTTGTTACCGTCGCGCTGCCTCCATCTTCACCCGTCCCTCTGGGACAGAATAGTGATTCCATGGCCTTTCTCCCTCGATAGAATTCGGATAATTGCATAAAATATTGTGAGAATTTTTCAAAAAAATAAAAAATGCATTGTTTGAATCTGAAGGTAGTTACTGATTTCAACGCGCGGTCATGGCCGAGTCGACTCGTCGTGGACTCGTATGCCGCAGGCACCAGAGGGCAAATGTTGAATTGTAACAGTAATTATAAACATCAGAATGTTAGGTTAGTCAAGATTGTTGCTTGTAGTACGTCGGAGGATCCGAATCCTATTTCGGGTTCCTGTCAGGGTCAGAATTCGGTTCTTTCTCGGACCCAAACCTATGCTTTGTTGAAGCAGCAATTGGAAGTCGCTGCAAAATCAGAGGTTGGCATATATTTATATTCTGTGCAATTACCAAGCGTAATTAGCTCTGGATGAAACAATGTACAACTGTTAAAAGCGTGCAGTTTAAAATACTACAGCATTTTTACCGTTCTGTGTGTAAAAACCTGCCATTTCGTATTTAATTTTAGTTATCTTTTCTGGTTATGGATGAAAACTATTTCGATTTTACTAACAATTGATTTGTCTACAAGATGTTGGTATTTAAAAATATTACGGTTGCTTGATTGAGCACACCAATTTGGGAATCCAAATGCTCTAGTTTGAGCTTTAAACAGACCTAATTGTTTATTTCAGCATAATGGCTCCGAAACCATATAAGAGGAGTAGCTAAAATCGTTATATGTTGATTTTTATTTTTTAGGGTTGACCCCTTAACAGCAAGCAAAGCAACGCAACGCAAAATTTGCTTCTTTTTTTTTTTTTTTTTCACGCCCGCATGTTTCCTATTATAATTGAAGATGTTGTTGAAGTAGTGTAAATCATTGTTTAGTTGCTATATTTATTTTAACTTTAATTCTAATGTTAATTATAGTTTCGGAAGCACTTGTATTAACTTTGAATTGGATAATAATCTACTACTAAGTTTAAGTTATGCATGGTGATTTTCACAGGAAATTTCATTTCTACTTTGATGGTTTTATGCTGTGATTTGACTTATTTCCTTTTCTGATAAACTATGTTAGGATTATAAAGAAGCTGCCAGACTTCGTGATTCTTTGAAAATTTTCGAGGAAGAAGAGCCAGTTTTGCGTCTTAAGAGGTCGTTGAAAGAGGCCATTACAGAGGAGAAGTTTGAAGTAAGCCTTTCCCATTATGTAATTATTCTTTTTCTGCACATATCACTTTGAAAGTTAAGAGAAAGTTGTTCAATTGCATATGCTTTTCTGGGTGCAAACACTACTTAAATCAAATATAGAGGATGATTCATTAAGAAAGTGGGTGATTTTGAGTTTGATCCTCCATTGTCGTTATTGTATACTGGAGGATAAAAAATTAACATGCGAGGGGAGAGAGTGATTTGCAATTCAAATTTACTTCATATCATTCAGATTTCAGTTCGAGTGGCGAGAAAAGGTGTTTCTAAATGTGTGTTGAGTGCTATTTAATTCTTGCTTTTCTTTTCCATTGTATTGTAGGCCATTAAGTGTTACTTCTCTTTCCTTTAAGTTGACAAAAGATTTTCTTTATTCAGTGTAAGCATGTTAAATTGAGTACCGTACCCGTATAGACAATTGGTCTACTTAATGTTTGAAGTGTCTTATTTCAATTGTTGACTTGGCTTAAAATCTTTTGGAAGCTACAGTATTAATGATTTTCAACTAATAAAATATTGGCATTGCAATGACAATTTAAAAGAAGCGTATGATGGTAGTGCCAAATGTCTTGATAGCATAGTGATTTTGCATACATCTATATATGAAATTGTGTGAACCTCAAATTTATGGGGAATAAGATTTGCTTTGTTGTTAAAATGAAATTGGATTTTCTGGCTATATATTGATCATGAAATTTATGATAGAATTTTTCAAATGGAGTTTTTTTTGCATTACCGAACTCTGTTTATTGGTGTCTTTTCTTATCTATGTATGTACCCCCAGGATGCAGCTAGGTACCGTGATGAGCTGAAGGAAATTGCTCCACACTCTCTCTTGAAGTGCTCTAGTGATGCAACCACTTTGGTATTACACATATCAGATATCGAATTGATTTGAGCTTTTTGTAACCTAAACACAGTTCTAGTGATGCAACCACTTTGGTATGACGCACATCAGATATTGAATTGATTTGAGCATTTTGTAAACTAAACTGGAGCAATTTCCAATTGGCCTGGTGCTATCATGTCTTTTTATGAGTCCAACAACTAATAAGCTGGAATATTGGGTTACTTCCAAGCTAGTCTGTAAACCTTTTTTGGACAATCAATTATATGACCAGATATGCACACTGCATGTACACTCATGACTCATGGAGCATGAAATTCACAAAACCCCAATTACTTTCCTTATTTTTTTAAACCATAGACTTATACTTATTGTTGGCTAGTCTTTAGAAGATTCAACTTTTAGATGGTTCCTTGAACCTAATCTGTCTTTTTTCTAACTCCATGTGTGATATGATATATTCTGCTGCATTTGCATCTATTATTTTTATTTTATTTTATTTCTGTGATTGTTGCACTTTTAGATTAACTAGCTGAGTTGATAGCATAAATTGCAACTTGATGTTATTAGATTTGAATTTTATCCCTTGCATAGCTTCATGTCAACTTGCATCAAACCCTCTTAAGATTCTAGTTATTAAAAAATTATCTAATTCATGGAAAGAGAGTCAGATGATTCTGGTTGTCAAGTAGTGGATCCGTCCGATTGCTGACACTGGATCACAAGGTCTAGTGTTAGAAGCTTAGTTTAACAAGCGGACTTGTTAAATCAGAAACTTGGTTCCTTACTAATTGAACTTCTGTTCAGCAGAAACAGAAAATCCCCAGGAAAAAAAACTAGGGATAGGCAGAATTCACCTTTATCTCTACCATTCCCACTTTTTATGCTGCAAATAATGCATTTGATTATGGAACTCCTAATCGGACTGGAAATTATCCTTTATTTGAAAGATTAAGTCTGGGAATGGACAAGTTACTGTATTTCTTGGAAACTGGGTTAATCCTAGTATCTATTATATCACCCAAGTTATTCACTCACTGAACAGATATGATCCCAGCTGCCCTTTGCAAGAATTTGGCCCATCCTGATCTCGACAGTAACCTTCTCTCTGGACATTTTTGATTTTGGACTGGGAGTCTGCCGGTGAGCATAAGCTCTCCTCCAAATTCAGGAAATTTGAAACACTGGATCGGGTCTTGTTGGTTGTTTAGACCCAAACGTCCATGCTCGACTTTTCTTATGCTTCATTGGGCGTTGGGGGGGGGGGAACCTTTATGACAAAAAATTTAAAGAAAGGCCTTCTTTCATTTTAACCCTTAAACAAGGGCCTTTTAATGGGGGGAGGCAACAAGTAGTTAAAGCATTGATGACTCCTTGTATATCTGGATCAGTTTTTGACTATTCCTTCTTCTTCAGGGCGTTAGGGTTCAGGTTAGGAGTGTTTACATAGAAAGCCGAAGTCAGCCTTCGAAGGGTCTTTACTTTTTTGCATATAGAATCAGGATCACCAACAATTCAGATCGCCCAGTACAACTTTTGAGAAGGCACTGGATCATCACTGATGCCAATGGGAAAACCGAGAACGTCTGGTAAGTTGTCAGTTCTGCCATTCTTGTGCAAAGAGGAAGAGCTGCAATATTGTCTTGATCTTTTATCTCATTACAATCATTTAGGGGATTACTAATCATTTTTGCTTTTAAAAAATCTACCTACTTTGTAAGCAGGGGAATTGGAGTTATTGGTGAACAACCAGTTATACTTCCCAACACCGGGTTTGAATATTCATCAGCTTGCCCATTGAGCACACCTAGTGGCAGAATGGTGAGAACGGTGAACTATTTTTGATGTACATTTAACATCATTCCCACCATGAAAACCCGGTTGCTTAGTTTAAGCATAATTTGATCTAGTGCCATACTAGATGACATTGACATTGAATATCTATAGTTGAACCAGTTACATGCAGAAATTAACATGCGATTTTGAACCCTTCTCTCCCCTTGTATCAAAAAATCCTACTAACATGGACCCCTACAAGCATTATTCAAATATAAAGATAGATCTACAAAATAAATTATGCTGGTCATAAATGTAATTCTTTGCTGACTGGCCATGTTTGAGCTTCCTTAATTCTCGTTTTGGTGGAGAAACCTTGTTTTTTCTGTGCATATATAAGTAATAGAAACATAATTGTTACTGCTATACATAGATTTCATTTTTCGTTGTTTTTATCATCTTACAGGAGGGTGACTTTGAGATGAAGCATATTGATAAAGTAGGCTCTCGGACATTCAACGTGGCCATTGCCCCCTTTTCTCTCTCTACATTCGGAGATGGTACTGATGCTTTTTGAAGAGTACTGTGGATACGCAAAATGGAGATGGATTGTCTCACGCGTACTGTTTGTTATATCAGATTGTAACATCATAGCAATAGTGCAGTTCTTGAGACATGTCAAAACCTGTATATGTTACCATAAGAAGTGTAAGATATTTAATCATCCCCAGTAAGGATTGTATGCTAGAGACTGATAAATACACGTCAAAACAGAATTTTGTCTGGTTTGTATTATGAAGTTATAAATGGAACGAACTGTATAGTATGTATGTATTGAAACTGCAATGTTGATTGGAAATTGATTGCTTTATTCTTGCTGCATTATCTCTTTATTAACTTCCCTCAGATAAAAAAGTAAACAAGTAAAGAAAGGAGGATAGTACGTTAAAGTGTCTTTTGTTCTTGCAAATGGTTTTTAGATTAGAAATACATGTTGGCATTTCTTTTCAATCTCTTTAATTCAGCATAACCATCTGGTGTGAAAAGGTTTATGCCCCATAAATCCTGCAATTCTTAAGGTACTTTTCATAATGAAATACGTATTAGCAATTAGTTTTGCTTGTGGCATTAACAGACGGAGCTCAGTACTTGTTTCTCTCTGTGTCTTGAATTTTCAGGAGCAAAGTTTGATTCTGGCTGAGTTATGAAGTCACTTCTGTCAGCAATTGGTATGCCCTCTGGCCTGTACTTCGTATGTTTATATGGTAGTGTTCTTGTTTATGTGTATACCTCTCTCTGCATCTCAACGGTGTTTATGCTTCTTTTGTACCCAATCTTGGCATGTTTTTATCCACAAATTAACTGCTATATTGATTAAAATTTGTATAAGTTGGTTGAAGGTTCTGATTGAATCGTTTGAGTTTTTATTCTTTTCTTTTTTTTATTGAATTTGCATAGCATAAGATAGTCGTAAGTCAGTTGTTCGTTTATGGCGAATCCCATGTTCCAAATTTATTATTACACAAACATATGCATTTGTCCGTAATGTAATTTCTTTAGGCCTAACAGTGTTCGTTTTTATAGAATGTGACTTTATAGGACTTCAATAGAAATTTAACATTACAGTAGCATTTCTTTTTGTTGTTTTGTGTTTTAGAATATTTTTTCTTTTCCTTTAGGTTAGGCTTGTGATTGGGACATTGTTGTCTACATTAAACTTATTTTTTGCCAAGATTGAAGGCTGTTAGTCCATATTCCACCACAGATGATCTTTATGCACCATTCTGGTAGTTATATTTATTAACATAACAAACAGAGCTCAGTACTTGATTCTCTCTGTGTCTTGAATTTTCGGGAGCAAAGTTTGATTCTGGCTGAGTTATGAAGTCACTTCTGTCGGCAATTTGTATGCCCTCTGGCCTGTACAAACATATGGTTGTGTTCTTGTTTATGTGTATACGTCTATTTGCATCTCGACAGTGTTTATGCATCTTTCGTACCGAATCTTGGCATGTTTTTATCCACAAATTAACTGCTATATTAATTACAATTTGTATAAGTTGGTTGAAGGTTCTGATTGAATCGTTGCATTATTTTATTTTATTTTTAATTGAATTTGCATAGCATAAGATAGTCGGAAGTCAATTATTCGTTTATGGCGAATCCCATGTTCCGAATTTGTTATTACGCAAACATATGCATTTGTCTGTAATGTAATTTCTTTAGGCCTAACAGTGTTTGTGTTTATAGAATGTTAAGACTTTATAGGACTTCATTAGAAATATCACAATACAATAGCGTTTCTTTTTGTTGTTTTGTGATTTAGAATATTGCTCTTTTCCTTTAGGTTAGGCTTGTGATTGGGACTTTGTCGTCTACATTAACTTATTTTTTGGCCAAGATTGAAGGCTGTTAGTACATATTCCACCCCAGATGATCTTTAGACTTTATGCATCCTACTAGTTATATTTCTCGTATTTATTAACATAATGGAGTGAACAGAATTCATGTGGTCGATTCCACATTTAGAGCATGTTTGGTAAAGCTTAAAATTCAATTAAAATCAATTTATTGACCGTCATTTCATTATTTTATCCGTTATTTTTGAATTCTTCTCTCGCAGGTAGGATCCATTTTATCTCTAATAGTCAAAAAATCAATTAACAAAATCTCTACCAAACAAGCACTTAAAAAGCACGGCTTATTATGGTATATTATGATGGAAGGGCATCTAAGTTCAGTCACAAATCAAATCCGAACAAAACATGATATAGCTCATTGTTATTATTGTAATTAGGTAGACACACACGACAATTTCTTACAGGATGTTGGCACTCCCGTGATGAATATGATTCATTTCTCTCTCTCTCTCTCTCTCTGTATTTTTCCCTTCAAATTGACTAAAGACTTTGCCAGTAAATTTCTTAACTCCGCTCATACAAATACATTGCACAGTTGCTCAAGTCTAGCTCAAGTCGCAAGAGCAGAATTTTACCAGTAAAATGATCTGGGTTCGGGCATTTTTTTTGGGGGAGTGGTACCCTTTGATTTCCTTTGAAAAATAAAGAAAAAGAAAATCCTCACAAGGGTTTGATTTGACTGACGTGATTGATTTCTATTTATTTCAAAATATTTTTTTTTCTTCCTTTCAATCACATATTTTTAATAAAATAATATTATACGCAAATTTAAAACTTTTTTTATTTTTTAATTACATATTTTTCATTTAAATACTATTTAAAAATATATTATTTTCAGAAAATGAGGTTCAAACATGCTCTAAATAAATATTCTAAATGTGGGAACTGTCAAGGTTGTAGGCTTGTAGGTCTTTTGTCAACTTATTCAAGTTTGCATACAAATGCAGATACTAAAAACTCATAGTTTCAACTCCTTGTAGGTACAGTGTACATGCAACTTTTGTTCTCTATTCTGTTGGGGTACATCTTTCGAATTTACCCCCCACACAAAACTATAGGGGTGGGACGGTGGGAGCCCTCAAAATTGGAGTTCGACCTTTTGAAAACTCATAGTTTCTCTTTATTCAAATCAATAACTAGGAAAAGTAGATACTCTAGCTTGAGAAGCTTTTCATTTAGTAGGTTTGTAAAATTTGTTTGGATAAGCGTACGTATTTTTGTTGTGGTTCATGTGGATTAGGGATGACAATGTAATGAGTCCAAGGCAATCCTTCCCATCTCTTATTTCATGAAGATTTTCGGAGTTGGTCCGCCATGTTGGGATGATGCAGGTAGGGGGGTAGAACTTCCTAGCAAATGGATGTTAATGCGAACAAGGAATTTGTTGCGTATAACTAATCACGCGTAAGCCTTTGCTTTGGGGTCACGCATTGACAAATGTTGGACTTCTTCACCCTTTTTGTGTGAGAATTACTCACGCTTTTATACCATTGCACAAATGACAACATACAAATAAAATGGAATGGCTTCTTCCTAAAGTTATTTATTACATGACAATGAAATTTATTGTGGGGTCACCCAACTCGTGATATGGTTTCATCTGGGGTGATTAGATTTTGTTATGTTGTAATAGGATCATTGAATTTATAATTTTGTTTCAATTAAGTCATTCGGTCTCGTTAAAGGATAAGGATGGGGCTAGGCAAGTGGGGTTTGAAGCAATCCCATTCTTGCCCAATTTTTCGATGGGTCATGTGAGGTTAAGATATTTTGTCATCCCGAAGTCTTAAAAGGAAAAACGACATGACGACTAAGGAACATGCTTAATGTTTTAGCCCTAACCCCAGAATGGATTGAAAATCCATTTATTACGTAAACGCTTTTCCGAAGGGGCAATAAAAAAAAAAAAAAGGATTGTGTGTGTGAGGGTGGGAGTGGGGGACGGGATTGGAGTTCTCGAATTGAACACAATTTTTGTGGGGGAAGACCAAGAAGGTCTTTCTTTTGGTGGGCCCACAATAGTCAAGGTCTGGGTCTCAACACTGGGTCCCATTTTAAAGTCTGGCAGGACAATCTTTGCTTAATCATCGAACAATTCATAACATGCCATTTTCCCACAAAATGTCGGTCCAAATTTTGCTCTGTGGGCCACTGGATGCGTGGTCCACTGTCCTGTCTCTTGTAACGCAAGTATTCCATCAACATTCCAAGCAATTACTTATTTATTTATTTTTTCTTTCGTCTTTTAGTTAGGCCAATCAATAACTTGTTGGTTAAGCTTGAAATATTAAAAAGAGCTCTTAGGTGCAAATTTTGTAAATTGTTTTTTATTACACGAAAAAGGAAATATTAGGAAAAAAATATATTTGAAATTCTGAGTTCAAAATTCATCTGGTTAAATATATTAAGACCTATCTTGTTTCTATGTCGAACAACTCAAAAAGTTTTAAAATAAATTCTGACTTTTAAAACTTGTGTTCTACTAGTTAAAATTAACTAAAGTCGTGAAATAACAGAAGGGGGAGAAAAAATGGCTCGGACCACCACTAAATATGACTCCAACTTCAGTATGTGGCGTCTGAAGTTTTGAGAATAATTTTCATTAATTTCACATGTTTAGATTTCACTTTCGATCGGTGAAAATTAACTAACTATGCGAAAAGGCGATACTATACAAAAGGGTGAGAATCAATGACTCGGACCACCACTAAAATTGGCTCCAACTCCAATCTATGGTGTATCATGCATGAGTTTACATCCATCTCATTTCCTTTTTACATCTCCTTTATTTCTTTATTGGGAGCCGATGACAACATATAATAATTTATTTATTCAAAGTAAGAATAAAAACTCCAATACCCAACACAAAATCCATTTATAAAAATATTAATGGACCCCACACAACCCCCCACCCCCTTCCCCTCCTATTAAATATCAAAAACTAGAAAAGACTCTAAACACAAGGCTGTCTCTGCACAATAAAAGGTGACAAATCCTACAATTTTTGCATTGTTTTTGGGAATTTTCATGTTTTGCATGGGAATAATAGCTCTTACTTACAAGATCTTAATCTTATTAGGATAATATATAAAAAGTGTTAGCTTATGCTCAAAGCACACCATCTCTTTTCATCCTCTCTATATCTATTATATTTATACATCTTGAGCGTAGGGACATGGCTCGATCGCTCCAACAAGATTTTGTAATTTTTGATAAATTTATGCATAATTTTTTATTTTTTAAAAATATATCTTTTACTTTTAGCATTTTTAAATCCTAGCTGTCATTGACTGTATATATATATATCTATCTTTCTCTCTCTGCTTTTTATTTTAGTTTTTAACTGCAAAGCAATGAAGCAAAGAATCTCTTCTTATACACCGCCACATTGTGTTGCTTTCCTTTGTAAGTATTCTCACTTTCCTTTGCTTACAATTCAAAACCATAAGTTCTTCTTTTGCCATCTTTCAGTTAAATATTTTATTTCAAAATTCGAATTATACCCTGAAAGTTTGGAATCTCTGATTACTTTCAGACGATAATTCAATACAAGTTTTGTTTGAACATCTTCTTTCTCTCTTCTTGCTTTGAGTTTAATCCTAAATATTGTTATAAACCTCTGATTCTGGTTATCGGAATTGATGTTCGACCAAAAAATCGAAATGGTCCCTTCATAACCAGTAGTGCATAATATCAAATAAATCATTTTTATCTTGAAGTACATGTTAATGTAGTCTTGTTTAGGACCAAATACTTGCTTCAAAATTGAACAAATTTTTGGATCAGAGCAGAATCTTCAGACGCAGCAGGATTTGATTTTCCGTTGTTATTTGTGCTCAATTCATTTCGAATTCAATTCAATTCTTTTATATCTTGTCGAGTTTTCCTCCTTCAGATTCGTTGTTTCTTCCGAAGTTTTTGCCTGGACTCGAATTTTGCAATTGGAGGATTCTTTTATTACTGCTGAGATTAGACAGAGTTGGAGAAAAAAGATAAACATCATGAGTTTCTTAACATTTATAACAGGTTCTCCGAAAAATTCTTGGCAACCGGCTATGACTATCGATACTACAACAGCCTCTTACTGGCTTAACTGGCGGGTTTTGCTCTGTTCCATGTGGATTCTAATGTCGATGGTATTTGCATCAATTCTTATCTCTAAATACGAAGGTCCACGCAATGTTAAAGGAGGAAAAACTGAAAACGAACAAGACTCGGCTGGAGTCTTGTATGAAGATGAAGTCTGGAAGCCGTGTCTTCGAAGTATACATCCTGTGTGGCTACTTGCATTTCGAGTCGTTGCTTTCACCGTGCTTCTGTTAATGCTAATCCTAAATGTTGCCGTTGATGGAGGAGAGATTTTTTACTTCTATACTCAGTAAGTAGTACCATTTCTTAAACCATTTGACACACAGACCTTGCTATATGTACATTAATGCTTACATAAAAGATCACATAATGTCACATTGCACTCTACCATTTGACATTTTAAAATACTGTCAATTTTTTATCCAATCGTGTCCCTCCACATCATTTTTATGAACAAGTAGCAAAATTCTTGACACAATAAAGTGCACTTAGATTATGTTCTTCGCATAGGATTCAGATCGAATGACTCTATATCCATTATGTATTTTTGAAGCTATAATTGCTTATCTCCTTGTTCGACTTCTTGTATTGGATGCTCAACAGGTGGACTTTTACATTGATTACCATTTATTTCGGGGTAAGAAATCGTCCTCATTTCATTTGTGAATAAACACATACCATGTCTTCTTTTTCTTATGGCATTTTAATCTGTTGTAGCTTGGATCCTTACTGTCCATAAACGGATGTTACCGGCATCATAAATTTGGTGGCGATAAATTTGATGACAAGCATTTTGACGCCGAGCAGGGCTCTCGATACTCTGCAAGTGCACGTAATTCTAATGCATCGTGTGCTACAAAAGGCATGGACCTCAATCAAGAACATCCTGTTCGCCGAATTGCTGGCTTCTGGGGTTATGTCTTCCAAATCATTTTCCAGGTAAATCCCCGTAAATAATTTCTGTTATAAAGACGGCTGCATTCATATTCAGAAGAATTTTTTTACATTTTTACCCACCTTTTCGTTGATAGATGAATGCTGGAGCTGTGATACTGACAGACACAGTATTTTGGTTCATACTCGTACCGTTTCTTACCATTAAGGATTACAATTTGAATTTTGTAAGTACTGTCAAACATTTGTTTCTTTACAAAATTTAACAACTCGGGTTTCTAATTACAAATTCCTTTTATTTTTCTGTGTCTGAACGATATGTATTAATAATCTTGCAGTTGATTATAAACATGCACTCGATCAATGCCATTTTTCTGATTGGTGACACTGCATTGAACTGCTTGGTAAGCCCACATTGCCAATTAATTTCTACCACAATTCATATTTTCAGCTTCTCATTATGAATCTCTCTCTTGTTGTGACCATTATTCAGCGATTTCCTTGGTTTCGTATTGGGTACTTTTTTCTCTGGACGGCTGTTTATGTCGTTGTACAATGGGTCGTCCATGCTTGCATCGCGCTTTGGTAAATCATCTTCTTCCAATCCTTTATGTTAACTAATAAAAATGTATGTGCTTCCTTTGTAACAGAGAATTTTTTGAAACAGGTGGGCTTATCCATTTCTTGATTTGTCGTCGCCATTTTCTCCATTATGGTACGTAGTTTTCGATTTCTATCAGATTTAAAAATACATTTTATATTCGATTTGGTTTGCTGTCAAATTTCAATCTATTCGACTTCCTTTACAGGTATTCAACCGTCGCTCTGATGCACATACCATGCTATGGCATATTCGTGCTGATAATGAAGATGAAACGCTATTTGCTGTCAAAATGGTTTCCTCAGTCTTATCGAAGTATGCAGTAATGCAATTTGAGGACCGGTTTTCTTTATTCGACCGATACACCTATCGTATAGAAGAACGAGGAAAGATTTGTGTTTGTGGCTAGCAATATAGGATATGACTTTCTTTTGTAAATTTTCATAAGAAATATAAACAATAAATTGCATTTTGAGGGATATATAGCTGATAAGAGAATGTAATACGATCATTAGTTGAGTCCACCCTTGTAACTTAATAGATCTGGATGAAATAGACAGCGAATTTAGTTTTTAGCCCTTCTTATCCTTTTTCTTCTTTCTGTTTATGTCCCTCTTTTACATATTTTCTCCAAAATGGTCCTCAATGCTCTCTGATTTTAATTTTCTTTTCATTCATTATTGGATAATTTATATTGTTTCTTATCTCCCGGCTTCAATTAAATGCATCAAATACTTTTTGGTTGCGTTTAGAGCATCGGATTAGACAGTAATTTGATGTAAAGTTAGAATAGATAATAACATGTGAATTGTATTATGGTGGATTAAGTTGGATAAATATTTTCTAACAATGTTATTTGCACTATCGATCATATAAAATGAATCCGAAGGGTGGAGATAGGTTTAAGTTGGATAAGAAAATAAAAAATCTAAGAATACTATCTACCTTAATCCGTCGTAAAATCATCTACCATGGCTTTATATTTTAATTTTAAACTAAATTCTTCTAATTTGGTGGGTCAATTGCAACCTTTTAAGAGCATATTTGTACGTAGTATACTGAATATTGAATTATGGTGAACGTTACAATAATGTAACGATCTAGCTTTCTGTCAAGTCTTCCAAGATTCGAGCCCAATATCTCTTAGTTATGAAAGATTTAAATTGAATTCTGGTACTAATCAATTTTAAACAAATGAAAGAAAAGGGAATACATGTTGAGAAAAAGTATTCATTTTAAAGTAAAGCATACGTACGCATCATATGCATGTAGTTCGTTTACTGAGTTTGAGCTCATTCCATGTTATTCCTCCATCGCATTTATAATTTTAAGAGAAAATAAAATTATAATAGTTCTAAATAGCAAGATAAGTTCATTCATTTCGTATGTGATTATGATGGAGATGTCTTTAATTGTGTTAATGGGTAAGTAGACAAGGCAATTGATTTTTCAAATTTTGGCATGCTATAGCCAATGAGTTTTTTTCTTAAAATAAACTTAAATTATTTTAATTTGGATCCCTCTACTCGTTCTCACCAAGATCTAACGCTTGGACAATATTTCTATAACAATAGGAACCCCTACAATAATAATAGAACCCATTATTAGCTCAATATTTTCCAAGAAAATCTGAGACGCATACACAAATGGAGGCACATTTAATGTATTCTCACCCTTAGAAGTTGTAATGAACTTGATTTATATGTAAAGAGGTTCTTAGATTGTGATAAATAGAAAACAACTGATAAAGATAGATATAGAGTCTGTTTGGGAGTGATTTTGAGAATTGATTTTTTGACCTTTAGGAGAAAAGTGAGATTCACCTGTGAGAGAAGAAGTCAAATATGATGACTGGAATAGTGAAATAACAATCAAAAAATCAAATTTTTGGGCCAAAAAATCACTCCCAAACAGGCTGATATATGACTCTGATGAGATGTGATTTTGAGGTATTATTTAGAGATTGACTGTCTTAAAAGAAGTGGCATTCAAACCCCCGAATGTAGCCAATGTTTTTGGCTTTGTGGGAATAAACTCTAAGCCTTTTATTCCTACAATTATAGTCTTGAAGAGTTGACAATTGTTGAATAAGGTTTGTTTGGCTTAATTGACTTGATAATGAAGGCATTACTTAGAAGTAGAGGTACTGAAGATTGGTCCCTCCATTGAATGAGTTTCAATGTTTCAAGAATATCATGATTTATTTCTAGATGATATTCATTTTTTATGCCTGAAAATGTCATCGATTTAGTTCTTGATAAGTCCCTTGTCGCATTTAAATGTAATGAATGCATTTTACTACTCCGTGTCACATGACAACACAATTTATAGAGTTAAATTAGTTCTTGTAAAGGTATTCAACATTCCAATACTTCTTCCTTTGCACATGGTATGAATATATGTGAAATACATTAAATTAGCTAGGTACTTTGCTCACGACGTGCTTAGTACTTTAGATGGAGAAGAGAAAAAGCTTTTACATGCTTAGGTGGTGGAGAACGAATGATAGTCAATATCCAATTGTTTCCATTACAACACATGATCTACTAACACATTCGATATCCCTCCCAATCTATTTTTATTTTTTAGTGCAAGTGGCAAGGTTTTGTCTCACTATAGATCAAGATTTAAAGAAGTCAGACTAGAGAGTTTAATGTATTTAAAAGATTAAGAAGACATAAAACTCTTAATCGAAGATAGGATGGACAAACTCTTAAATAAATCTCACTTCACTAGTTCACTTATCCCCACCCCCCACCCCCCAAAAAAAAGAAAAGAAAATCACTTATTTGGGTTATTTCGGTCCAATTCTAATTTACATTATTATTCTACCTCTTTCTTCCATCATATTCTTTCAATTGTGAGTTCAATAATGTAGGTGCCGGGCTTATTTGTGAGCGGTAAAGATGGTTGTTTATGAGTGCATTTTAAATCACAAATTTATGAAATGGAAATGTAGTACAAAACCATAAAACCAGATAAGAAAATTAAAATAAGAAGGAGTAGAAAACGAAGATTAAATCCGAGGCAAGTGTATTCACTCTCTCCTTAAGACAATATTGCCCCGCTACGGTGCTCACGGTTGGCGGCAATTGTCTCCCAAGATACAACGGATTCGATTTGTGGTAGTAGCACTTCAAACTACAAATCCGGCGAACTTTCGACGAAGTTTCCCCTCTACAAGGAATATAATATATGAAAAGAGATGAAGAAGAAGAGAATTGCAATTTTGAGAAGAATGAATGCTCAATATGCAAATGGTGTACTCTCAAAGTCATCCAAGGGGTCCTTTATATAGAGAATGGAGTGGTGTGATGAAAGGATTTGAGCCAAACCATGCAACCTTCCAAACAGGTGCCACTATTTCAAAACCACAATTTCTCATTCATTTTTGAATTGATTTATTAATAAACACCATTTCCAACAAATAATTCTACCTTTATACCTTGAACAAATTGAGTGCATTCATAGCCTCTAGAAGAATTATAAAACTGTTTTTTATCACTTATTTGAATTCTCTTTTCATTCTCTTTCAATGTCATGGCTTGCATAATAGTATTGAAGAAAATAATTTCGACAGAGGGGAAAGTGATAGAGAACAATTTCACAGTCTTTTGGGAGAAAATTAATACAATCAAATTGTTCAAGTCAATAATTAAACTAGAAAGTTCGATCTGTATATGAAATATAGAGGTAAGACTGGTTAAAAAATGCCATCCATGTGGCTCTTCGAATTTTGTGTAATATATTCCATACATTGCATATTTAAAGAACTGAGAATATACATAGTTTCTGTTAAAACTTGGAGTCCATCTTAATAATGTCAACTTTGTTAAGAGGAGTAGTCCAAGATTCTTCTAAATTGGTCAATATTTTGGTATTTAATCGATGTGTGATTTTTATTTCCTAACATTCCCTCGCAAGATAGTGGCTCGTCTGAGCAGACCAATCTTGAAATTCGCGTGTTCATTTTTAGAGTCTTAATGGATCGAATTGCTTATTGGAACTTAATGGGCTCTGATACCATGTGAAGATTTGATATCCATCTTAATAAAATCAACCTTATTAAGAGGAGTAATCCAAAATCTTTTTAAGTTGGTCAATATTTTGGAATTTAATCAATGTCAGATTTTTATCCTTTAACAGCTCCTTATCCAATATAAGCGAATAGGTTAGTAATTAAAATTTTTTCAAGGTCTGACTTCATAATATGTAAGTTTTGTTTACATAAATTTTCTTTAATTTTATGATTTTTTAGGAAAAACTATACATGTAGTATCTTCTTTGTGTAAATTTTATCTTTGCTTAGTTAGAATTAATTTTTCTTACGTTGTGCCTCTTTAGTTACTTTTTCTTTTATGTACTTATAATTTTTGCCCCTTGTGTCCTACTCTTTTCTCAATTGCCTCCTTTCCTTTTGTGACTTGGAAGTCCTATGTATCAATGGCAAGCTTCTCAAGCATAATAATTGTTTTGAACACGTGGAAAATAAACTCAATTTCGCTTTGTAGTTTTCCAACTTGTAAAAAAAATTATAATTCATGTATTCAAATGTAGAATTGGATACCATCACTCTTTTATCTAAAGCAAATATTCAATGTGTGTTTTAGATGGTTTGAATATTTATATTTAAATAAAATGGGACATAATTAAATGTCAACGTAACAAGTAGTAAAAGTCGTGAAATAGAGTAGAATTATTATAAGTGTGAGCATTAACCTGAAAAAAGTGAACCTTAAATATGATCGAATCATTAGTATAAAAATAAAAATTCCTCTTTATCAAAAAATATGAAGTATAAATTATAAATGGACTCTAATTGAATCGACTTTCATGTGAAGAATCCAATTTCGAGTTTCTATTTAGAAGTCTTCACTTTTGATTTTTATATAAATCTGATTTTTAATTTCATATATTTTCTTGGTTTTATAACGAACCATTAGGTTCAATCTGATCCTTGAAACACTGACTATAAAAGAGGCAAATACCCTTTTTCTTTTTTCCTTTTTTTCTATTTTTATTTTATTTTATTTGAACTTACGGCATTTTATACAATTGTTTCATATGATTATAATTGAGATATAAGATGAATTTCCTTCTTTTGATAATATATTGACAATGAAAACCATAATTAGTTTTATTTTGTACTTTTTTCTTTCCAAGTACCAAAAAGAGAAAACAAGATAATATTTTAACAATATATTACATAACAATGAAGCGCGATGCAAATTGAAGTCCGCTTACACAAATTTATGAACTTTCTCTTTGAATGACAAAGTTTATTTGAAGAAATGATTAGGTTATGAGTTTTTTCAATCAAAAAGTTAGAATTTTTTTCTTGGGTGATCTAGTAGAATTATATCATTTTCTTGTTTTACTTTTTCTTTAACAATCATATTTGTTGCAAACTAGAGGTAAAAGAAAAGACGATAGAGAAAGAGAACAGACTCTCTTGTATTTTATAAAAAATCAAAACCCTATATTTATATGTAAGAATTAGGGTAGTAGGAATACAATAGTCATATTAATTAGGACTAGAGGGATACAATAATCATTCAACATTTAATTTACAAAGCTCACTTGAATGACTAGTTAAACAATCTTCGCCGCGTTAAAAATCTTGATTGATAAAAAATTAGCAAGACAAAAAATCAAACAAAGGGACAAAGCATTAAAAACAAGTATTGCCTCATTAAAATATTGTCATTAAAATTCAATGGAATAAAACCTAATCAAAGGTAAAATAGTACAGTTATTCCCTCATAATATTGGATCACCTAAGATCTTTAGGTTACTACATCCCTATTTCGAGTACCAACTTCAGGAATGTAGATATCGATAATGCTTTTTTGAATAAGTCAATCATATTGTGAGAGAATCTGTTGAATATCACCATCACCAGTCTTCTGAAACTCGTGTATATATAATTTTGGAGTAATGTACTTTGTCTTGTCATCTTTGATGTAGTTTATTTGAGTTACACTATACAAGTTGTATTGTCTTTGTATAGTATATTCATCTATCCTTGTTTGATTTCAATCACTATGATAGTTTAAATTTTGTTGTTGCTCTATTCGAAAATCTCATATCCAAGTTATAACATGTGAGAGTTATAATAAGGTAATATCTTATGGGTAATGGATCGTCATTACACAAAAACATGACTCATTAAAACCTTAATGAAAAAATCCCGTTGAAAAAATCATAACAAAGGAAAAAGATTACATTATTCCTTTGAAAACATTATAAAAGTTGTCTTACAAAAAGAGTTTATTATAATAAAACTGAATAAGACAAAAACTTGATTAAGAAAAAAGGAGTATAATGCATATTTTCCCCCAAACGCGATATTATTACTTAAATTATATGTTTCATTCATATTATATGCTTAAGGGATATTATTAAATATTAATAGTCATGTCGGATGAGTTGTCTATAACCACATTTATGATATGCGTGTCAAAATTCATACATTGCCGAAATAGCAAGATATAAACTTGTATTTGAATCCATCACAGGATAATTTATCTATTTATATAAGTCTTTGCGAAATTCATTATATAAAGAATCACACATTTACATATTACTATTTTATCTTTTTTCATTTCCTTTTCACATAAGTATATACCTTTAGATATTCGGATCGTATGTTCAGAAATTTCAGGCTCAATTTTTACTAGGATTACGTCATTTTATTTGGCCGGTTATATCTATTTTTCATAATATGAAGCTCTAAATTAAAAATAAAAAATAAATTTTGTTCAAAATCATATCAATTAAATAAGTATATGAATTTGGCAAAAAAGGATGAGATATACTTAAACTTCAATAACAGAACAGTGAACATAAACCCAACAATGCACAAATTAAGAGGGACGTCCAAAGACGGATCCAGGATTGTTGGTGAGATATGGCGGTCATTGACCATTGACAGTCGACCTTCGACTGTCGACGATAGCAATAGCGAAATTGTTTATTAATATTTAATTAAATGATAGTAAAAAATCTTTAATCAATATGAAAATACACCACTAGAAATACTAGATTGGGACTATTGTTTCAGTGGAAAAAATAATTCCGTAATCTGCATGAAATTAAACTTAAATTTAAACGATCATCAATTTCCAACACTAGTTGAATATTTATCGTAAATCATAAAATCCCCTATTCAAAGTCACAAATTCCTAGATTCACAAATTTCACAAATTCTCCAATTTTCATAAATCATAATCATCACAATTCACATACTAAATCATCAATCAATTTAAAGTATGAAAATGAACTAAAGTCTCAATCTATCAACACAAACTAAAAAAATAAAAAAGAATCAAGGTGCTCACAAGTCACAGGTAGGGATTGGGACAGTGAATTTATTTTTATTATTAGTTTTTGATAAATAATAATTTATTTAGTCATCGAATTTAAATAAATTTTTTACTTCTAATTTTATTAATAGTTTTGGATGATATTCTTTTTGTTCATCAAATTTAATTAATTTTTTAATTGTAATTTGAAATAATTGTTGAAAATTTAATTTGAAATTTAATATTTATTTTTATTATTAGTTTTTGATAAATAATATCATTTTCGTTCATCGAATTGAAATATTTTTTGAACTTCAATTGATTAAAAAAATATTGATAATTGGGAAAAATTAACATTATTGATAATAGGATACAAAAATTTACATTATTGATGATTTTAATTATTATGAATCTGCATCTTGCGTATTGTAGTTACAATTTCGTTTGCTAAATTTTCTGTTATTATGCTTTATTCTATTATCAGTTGTACAATGTTATAACATTTTGAATTTTTACAGGATGAATTATTACCTTGACGCAGAGTTGAGATGGATGTCAGGCAAAGCTACGTGGAATAGTAGCTTTGACAGTTTCACTGGTGTGTTAGAGCTGCTCGATGATCAACATGCTGATATGTTGTGTCAGTCCTTCCTGTGGCCCTTGTACTCGTTGAGAGATCTGCAGTTCTCGAGTCAGATTATTAATGCACTTCTATGTCGATTGCTGAGTACAGTCGACGGTGATGCTCTCCACTTCGCAATTGGGGGTAAAGTCGCAAGTTTTTCGATGTTCGAGTTTGCTCTAATCACGGGATTAAAGATTACGGGCGATGAAACAGCTGGTGATGGGACTCAGAGAAGAAATAGGCTTCATGATGCTTACTTCGAGGGACATGGTACTGTGCTTCTTACACAGCTGTTGGACGCAATCAGGAGGTACGATCAGATGTTAGACAGACTGAAGTTAGGTCTGGTCTACATCCTTGAGCGGGGTGCGGTGTCACCATAAGAAGATTGCGATCGACCTCTTCCATCTGGAGATCGTTGACAATATCGATCGTTTCAACGACTATCCGTAGGACCGGAGATGTTTTGAGAACACTGTACACGTCTTCATCAGATCGCACTCGAAGCCGAAGGGACCCATGGGTAAGTACGACACCTATGGATTGCCCCTGGCGGTGCAGGTAAATGGTTAACATAATTAATGTTAAAATTATTTTCATATTGAATTTATATATAATAATTGTATGTGTTGCAGATCTTGGCGTATGAGACCGTCCCCCTATTTGGTGCCCGCTTTGCGAGGCGAGAGGAGAGGAGACACGCTGCCCTCGGATTCACTATTGGAGAGCATCTCGATCGGAGAGATGTCCCACTGGGAAACAGTTATCGGCTATCCTCGACGACCCTCAAGTGAGTATTATACATTTTTAATTTATATTGTACGTGATTT
Organism: Olea europaea var. sylvestris; assembly: GCF_002742605.1. Classification (NCBI taxonomy): domain Eukaryota; kingdom Viridiplantae; phylum Streptophyta; class Magnoliopsida; order Lamiales; family Oleaceae; genus Olea; species Olea europaea. The sequence continues at coordinate 37,200 of NW_019236892.1, forward strand.
AACATCTGATTACATGATCGTTAACTCGTTCAAATGTCAATATGTCAGTTTGAAGTCATAACTGAGTTGACGTCGTCGATGGAGGAGGAGGCTCAGGGTCTTGTGCGTGAATTAGGCGTTTCGCACACCCAAGATGACCAGATTTTCGATCCAATCCACGACCGAGATTAGGTGAGCAAATTGAATAAAATCTATTGATTACCATTTTTTATGAGTTAGCAATTACGAATGAAGTTAATAATTTGTAATGTTGTTGCTTGTGTAGGAGCGTGATCCAGTTGATCGACGATCACCTCCGCCGAGGACATCACCACCTCCACCATCGAGGGCATCTCCTCTGCCACCGAGGGCATATATGGAATCGGAACTGATGCATGCTCCCTGAATTTAAATTTCAATTCCATGTTGTACTGAGAAGGATCAACATTCAATTTGTTTTGTAAATCATTATAGATTTCTGCATACGATGTACCTGATGATGTGGAAATTGCGATACCACCACGTTTAGCACTTGTACATTTCCATATCCATTGATCTCTTTCGTCCAATTCGAAATCACCAAAGTAACAAACTAGGACTACAACCATATCTGCATATTGAAACAGAATTTTAAGTTACAAGTTAAATATCAACAGCAATAAAAATAACCCAAAAAAGAGAGGAAAAAAGAAAACAGCTGACAAACAGCCGGTCAAACAGTCAGCTATTTAAACAGACTGTTAAACAGTCGGTCAAATAGTCGAATCATCGGCACACGTCGGGCCATTCCGGCAATGTATATGCAAATGAATTTTTTCTAGTCAAATGCTTAAAAAAATTACGGATCTATTAATTTTTTTTTTATCTACATTACCATTAAATGTCGAAATACAATTTATCGATTTAAACATACAATAATTTAACGAAAATAAGATTAAATTTGCGTATATAAACTTATTGAACCGACGAGATTGATGTCCACAAATTTTTCGGCTTCTGATTTCGATAAATTTTTTAATTTTTGTGGTTGAAGCAGATGAAGGATGAGAGTGTTTTATTTATCTGTGTTAGAGTAAACAAATAAGAAAAGTATGAAGTATTTTGTTTTTATTTGTTAAGTAAAAGGATATTGATGTCTTTTACAAAAATCAACTTTTGTAATTGTATAATGTATTTAAGGGTATTTTTGTCTTTTAATATTGGATAGGCTATTTTCATAATATCCCTTTGTTGAGAAGTCAATGTGAAATTTAGGTGATTTGATTCAATTAATTTTAAAAGTACCCCGTATTTGGATTTTGGGCTATGAGCCTAAATCCTAATTTGCGTATATAAACTTATTGAACCGACGAGATTGATGTCCACAAATTTTTCGGCTTCTGATTTCGATAAATTTTTTAATTTTTGTGGTTGAAGCAGATGAAGGATGAGAGTGTTTTATTTATCTGTGTTAGAGTAAATAGATAAGAAAAGTAGGAAGTATTTGATTTTTATTTGTTAAGTAAAATGGTATTGATGTCTTTTAAAAAAAAAAAATTTGTAATTGTATAATGTATTTAAGGTATTTTTGTATTTTTAACATTAGATAGGTTATTTTCATAATATCCCTTTGTTGAGAAGTCAACGTGTAATTTAGGTGATTTGACTGATTCAATTTTAAAAGTACCCCTTATGTTCCCATTAACCATTCTATTGAGTTACATTCTCGTAGGAAGCCAGTGATTGGATTTATTTTTTTTACAAGGTGTCCGGGCTTGCGTCCGACTAGATCCTTGTCCCTGAACCTCCGGCCCCTCAGCAGCTCAGGGAGGTAAATCGCAGGATGTGCCCTTGTTGGCTCCCAGGTTCCCACAACTCATTTGGACTCCTTCCGCAAAGAGAGCTCTCCTCGCTGGGCGTTTGTTCAACCAAATGGCTTCCCCTCCATTTTAGCACCCAGTGTTAACTCCAGGAATCGAACTCTCCACCCTTTCTTCCAGCGTCCCAGCGAAGTGATTGTTCCACCAACTCGGATGTGCCCTGGGGGGCGTATTAAGTTATTATATCATTAGCAGTGGAATGAACGAGTTGGGTTCCAAATTAAACACTAGTTCAAGTAGTGGGCTCTTTTGAACCCATAGTCATTGAATTTAGATCCATATCAATGTTGAGTTTTAGTCATTGAATTTAGGTTCATGTTTTTGATTGATCACTGAAATTTAAAATGTCGAGTTTTGATCACTGAACTTAGGTTCATGTCTTTGATTGTCATTGAAGTTTCAAATGTCGAGTTTTGGTCACTGAACTTTGAAAAATGTTGTCCATTACTCATTGAATTTTGAAAAATATTGTACATTATTCACTAAATTTTGAAAAATATTGTACATTATTCACTGTAAACTCGATATTTTTCAAAATTCTACAGTTATGCTAGTGAGTAACGTAGGCATATTCCAAAGTTCAGTGGTCAAAACTCGACATTTTAAATTTTAATGAGCAATCTAAGACATGGACATAAGTCCAGTGAGCAATTGAAGATTTGTTCTAAGTTTAGTGACCAAGACTCGATATTTTAAATTTCAGTGACCAGTGAAAGACATGGATCTAAGTTAAGTGACTAAAACTCAACATTTTAAAGTTTAGTAGCCAATCAAAGACATGGACCTAAATTCAGTGACCATTGTAACAATTAACTCACTAAAGTCCGATAAAATTTTCAATCTATCACGCTAATTTTGACATTATGGACATATCTATAATTGAATTATAGGTTGTAACATCCAAATAATAATGGTTAAGCTAATTTGAAAATTAATGGATTATATTTCGTAAGAATATCGCAATAATTTTAGAAAATATTGATATTTATAAAATTTATAATTTTTCAAGAGTAATAATATATAATTCTTATAAATATGACATATAAAGTTGTAATTTTTTGGGAGCAACCGGCTAAATATTATAAAGATACGAAAATCTTGCTCCTTCGGGAAGCAGTAACACAAATTTTCTTTTAAAATTGATATTTTAATGTTTTACTTTTCCCATAGTTAAGATATATTTTGTCAGGTCAGCATTTAAATCATTAAATTAAAAGATTTAATCGATGTTGAAAACTTTTCAAACCAGGAAATATAATAGATGATATAAAATTTGCTATTATGAAGCAAGTAATATTTCATTGAAACACTAACATAACATAAAATTTTAATATGTTTAAATTTGAGATTTTTCAAGAACAACAAAATATGCTTCGAGAATATTGGCAAGTGTAAAATTGTGCTTTTCAGGAGCCACAACTTTATTAATATTTGTGCTCTATTCAAGAAAAGTAATAATATTATGGCCCTGTTTGGCACCCATTTTTATCAAAATGCATTTTTCTCTCTTTTTTTTTCAACCACACATTCTTTATTAAAATAATATTACACGTAAATCAAAAAAAATTTCTTATTTTTCAACCACGCATTTCCCATCAATTTACTATTCAAAAATGCATTTTCACATAAAAATTCCTACCAAACACCCTCTATATTATTCAAAAATTTAAAATTTATAAATTTGTGCTCAAGAGTAACAACACCATATACCGTTCATAAATCATAATCTATATATAATCAAATCCGAAAAATTGTAAGAACTAGTCATCCAAATTATAGCAATTGCGTGAGAACAATCTTTAAAGTTCCCCCTCCCCACCCCCGACCAAAAAAATAATAATAATAATAAAATAAAATAAAATTCTTTTCATGTTGACAAATCTTCAGATTCTTCAAAGACATGAATCCGAAGAATTCTTATATTTTGATTCTGGCTTTGCACATCTTCTATTGTTTTCCCATGTTAATAATTGGACGGTTGCAAATGATTGCACCATTAGAATTACCTTTCGATAGTGAATATAAAAATAATAGAATAGATTGATGTAAACTAGAATGGGGAGAAATTTTATATTCTAAATGAATAATCATAAAATTGAAGAAAAGATTTGTAGATATACCAATGAAAAATATAAGATAAAAGGAAATTACTTGATTAGTTTAGATTATAAAATAATGGCCATCATACCTGGTATAGAAAACTTTAAATTATTTTTAAATACTGAAATTACTATTAGAACGGATTGTGAAGCTAGAATAAAATTTATTAAAAAGACAAATTTTGATAAAATAAGACATAAAAAATAATTAAAATTGTATGAGATATTGAATAGTTATAAAATCAATATAAAATATATAGACGGAAAAATAATATTTTGACAGATAATTTAAATAAACAATTTACTTATTTTCTAATCAATTATTTTCATGATGCAGATGGATTAAAGGATGATGAACTTTGAGAATATCACTCTAAGAGTGGCCCTACAAGTGTCTAATCTCCAATTCAAAAGAAATAATTTAGAAAGGAAGCGTTATCTACTAGATAATCTCTGGATGGCACGTGACTCTAAAAAAAAATAGACATCATTAATGCTTTAGCTAATCATTTTAGACAGATTCACAATCAAGTAGAATGCATAAATTTTAGTTCTTTGGAGTAATTAAGGGTAGAAAGCCACCTATATATAATTATTGGTAGAAGTATTACAACAAGTAGAAAGATTCCCAAACCCCTTTTTTTCAAAAGATTTTACATATTAGAAGAAACTTTAAATTTCTATAGAGAAATGATATGATTTAATTTTTATATATTTGAAAGAGTTAGACAAACTATGATTATACAAGCCGCTACTCTTAACCATCTTCATCTTCATCAATATAACTTTGTGACAGTTATGAAACTATGACCAGAGTTGATAGAAATCTGAACCGTAGAAAACATTCATTAGAAGAAATATTACAAATCCTACAAAGTCTCTTCATCTCAATAGGCTATTAGTAAATATCAAAATGAGATTCTTTAGCTACAAGATAGCTTAAAAGGACTCATTTCTATAGATACTGTTGAAAGACCCATCTTTAAAAATATTACTTCTACAAGTAGAAATTATTCTGATAAAATAGGAAGATTTATTGAATTAATAGATTCTACTGCTACAAGGTAATAAAAGACTTTATATAAACTAGAACAATATATTGGAGATTACGCCAGTATTGTTCGAAATTCTATAAAGAAGTCAGTAGTATAGGAGATAATTGATTTTTTTCTCAAATTTTAAGCTACTATCACAAGGAAAATCGATATTTTCTTAACACGTGGCCCCAAATATGAGCCATCTATTAAAAATCAGCATTTCTTAGACATAATTATCCTACAATTTCCTTTGATTATACGATCTTTGAAGAAGGAGACCTAATTTTTATCTAGGTTTACAATTTGGCAAACAAACACTATATACGTTCTAAACACATCTTTCGGATTCTTTTCACGTAAACTTAAACATATTTTTGATCAGTTAAAACATCACCCTTTAATGATCTAATTCATTTCCAGACCACCTATTGTAAATGATGGTATAATAATTCAAACTTTTCATTATATTATAATATATGAAGGAGTTAAAAGATTTAGACCTTCGAAGACAAATACAAAAAATAAAAATTAGACAGATTGATTAAGAAAGACAGATCTCAGAAACCGCGACAATTGTAGAAGTTCAAAATAATGATTTCAAATTTGTAGCATAGTGGAACAACGGAGTTATTTTCTTCAAGAACGTTTTGATACAAGAGTTAAAACTGAAAAAAATTTAGTACCAATTATTCAACAAAAAGAGTTATATCTTATCGCTTTTCAAGAAACAAATGACAAATTGATAGAAAGTCAATCAGATACAGAGGAAAAAGAGTACATATCCGATGGAAAAATTAATAAAATGGATGCGATCAAGAAGAAGCCTATATAGAAATGATGGACAAGTAGAACAATAATTGAAAAAAAAAAATATGTGAAGGAAAATACCATTATTAAGCAAGGATGGATGAGTAGTACTCAAAAGACAATTATCAACAAAGAAAGTCAAAAAAGAGAAGCTTAAAGACGAAGTTTTCAAAAGAATATTTAATTTTCATACAACTGTAAGTAACATTTAATCCTTTAATTGTAAATCACACACCTTTAAAGATGTACAAAATTTGAAAGAATAAACATGATGTAACAACTTCTATAAATACCAAAATACCACATACAATGAAACACACACTGAAAAATATAGAGCACAACATATAACACTTGCATTCGAAAATTCTCTCGCAATCTTTGTAAATTAAAGACTTCAAATTAAAGTAAGGTTCTTTTTATACTTTTTCTTGTTTTTATAATTCTCTTTTACTTTATTTATTTTTGAGCAATGCCCAAAAGAGGAAACACCAAGTAAACAATTAATTTATTCAAAAGCAATATCATAATTTTTTTAAACATATTTTTTTTACGCTCTTAACTTCTTTATTTTGGATTCCATGACCTAAAGAGAAAATAATCATTTGAGTTAAGTTACCTTTGTCGTGTCCCAATAAAGAGAGTTTGTTTAAGCTTTTTTAAATATGATGAAAATCTTTTTTATTAGTCTTAAAACGTTTTTTGAAAGTCAAGAAAAAAGTTAAGAGAGAGTTAAATAATAATAATAATAATAATTCGAAAAAATTAATTTGTTAAACGATAAAGTACTTCAAGGCTATTACAAATATATTGTTTTTAAATTCTGGCATTTTATGCCATTAGATACATATACTTCATCTACTTTATTTTGTTGTTCAATAGAAAGTTTTAAAGAGTTTATTAATATTTGTCTAAAAAATGAAGACATTGGTAGATTAGTTGTTGTAGACAACCATATGTTATCCGCATTAGATAGAAATAAAGGTGATTCATCTTTACAGATCAAGAAACAATCACTAAACTTTCTATGTCTCAATGTCAGACTTTCTTAATAGAAGATCATAAAGTCTATAAAAAAGACAAAAAGAAATAAAAATTGCAGGAAAAGATAATAATAGAAATATAATAAAAAGAAAAACAAAGATTTTCTCTTAAAATAAAATCTCTTTCTCATAGAAGGAGAAGTCCTCTAAATTTGGTATCAGAGTTATTTCTTAGTCTAAAATGATTAGTTTATTAAAATAATAGTTTACTTAAATTTAGAGACTCTAGAAAATTTTAAAAGAAAAGATAATTTAGATACAACTTCTTTAGTTTTTAATTTTGATAAAAATTTTAAACATCTTTTACGTTATGAAGATAAACAGCTAAACAGTATTGTAGATTTACTCGTAAATTTAGGAAAAAACTTAGAAATAGACAATTCAAATAAAAAGGTAGAAACTGTATTAGAAAATATAAATACTTTAGAAAGTAATTTAGAATATATTAAAAATCAAAATATCGAGATATTAAAAAAAAAAATTTATTACACAGGAGAAATAGATACTAGTCTTAACTTAGAAAAATTAAAAAATAGAGTTAAAAAATTAGAAAAAAAAAATAGATACTAGATAAGACCTAGATAATTTAATAAAAGTAAGCTAAAAAATTAGATTTAGGAAAAGTCAAAGAACCTAGTAGATTTAAAAAAGACTAAGCTGATTTATACGTAATGGGTAAAGGAAAACAAACCGTAGCCAGTAGTAGTAGATTGGTAGGTAATCATTTACTAAAGATATTAAGTAGAAAAATGGAATCCGAAACAAAATTATAATCCATAATAAATATAGAAGAACATATAGAGATTTTAAGACAAAATAAATTAAAATTAGTAAAAACTTTAGACATACATAAAAAGGAAAATATGTTTAGAATATCCTTAATTTATCAACATTATGGTAAAATATATATTTCTTTACACATGAAGATCAATTTATATCCCTAGATTTAATTAAAAAGAATCTTATAAAAAAATTGTCAATAAAAATTTTCAACAAAATCATTTAGGATAATAGTATTAAAATGATTTCATACTGAAATTTTAGTAGCTAAAGTATTAATATGTTTATTTGATAGTAGATTTACAAATATAGAACAAGGACTATTAGGAATCATAGAATTAAGCATGAATAATAAAGGGGGAATAGTATATTTTACACCAAATTATTTAATTAAAAAATGTTTTTATAATGACATTAAAATAGGAATAAAAGGTAAAGGATATTAGATGAAAAGAAATGAAGACAATTTATTAATTTGCACAGGATTTATAGAAAGATTTAGTGAAAATAGTATTACTAATTATAAATTAAAACATAATCAAACAATTACATTATTAGACTAAAAAGCTATAAATGCTATCCAAGCAAAAAAATTCTCTTCAGAGACAAATATAGGATTAAATTCGTATTTAGGAAATTTTTTTGAAAGACTGATATTAGTACCAGAAGCTAATATCATGTACAAAAAATAATAATGAAACTCTAAGTATCAAATTTGGGAATTATAATTATCAAGATTCAAGCAGAACAAACAAAGCATAATGAAGAAGAAAATAAAGGAAAATATGGATACTTTGAAATAGAAGACTATGAAAGTGAAGATGAAATTAATGCTTTAGATGAAGACAATGAAGAAGACGAAAGTGAAGATGATGAAAAAGAATTTGGACATATCGATGTGAAATATTATAGAAATTTTAGAAAAACTACAAAAATAAAAATTGGAATGTTAGTAGAAAAAGATTAAACAAATATAGAAACCAAAATAGAACAAAGCAGTGAAGGTAACATAAGAATTAAATTAGAAACAGATCAAGAATTTGAAAAAAGAAAAGAATTCATTAATACAGAATACGATGTAGAAGCATTTTCCACTGCAAAAGTACATGACTGATAGAAAAAAAATATAAAAGTTTAGCAAAAAGATAGCCAGAAGGAAGATGTAGTTTATCATTAACAAGTGACAGATGATTAATTCTAGAATTATATAATTGTAAACCTCAAGACAACTTAGTACTATAACTAAATGAGAAATTTGTGTAATTAGAACATATAATAGTGTACCTATACAGATGACTGTAGAAGAAATGTGGGTTTATTTAAAAACTTAATTAGGAAAGACAACATTAGACATATATGTTACAACTAAAAGACTAAAGCAAGAAGAAATTAAATTAAGAATGGTTGGAGGAGATAATTAGAAAATTTACAAATTTTATTAGAGAATTAATAAAGCCTTTGAAAAATAAAGCCTTATAGAATTTTTAATTTTCTACATTTGGTATCAGACCCAGTAGAAACAACACTTATGAACAAAATAAAGCCTTAGAAAAATTATAAAAATTAAGTATTAGTAACATGAATAATGTACAACCATTTTTATTGAATTTTGAAAGATTAGCAAGTTTAGCATTAGATGTACTATACCACCCACCATGGAATGATAAGATTAAAAGAGATATAGAGTCAACTTCAATAAAAGAAGTAATTATTAGCGTTACTATAAAATTTATATCCAATAAACTAAAAGAATATTGTATAGAAAAAATAGCTAAAAAGCTAATAAAGAAATTAAATTATTCTTTAATTCTAATTTATATACATTACAAATCAATGATTATAGAAGAAGAAAGAAAAAATTGTATAAAAATGATAAAAGACAATATCAAGATAGAAAAAAGTATAATATTAGACCAAGTGGGACAAATTATAAAAACAAAAGACCCAAATTATAATAAATACGTTAAAAAATCAAGAAATAAAAAAAAGATTGTAAATGTTATAATTGTGAAAATCTTAGACATTTTACTAATAAATGTCCCATTATAAATAAAAGTAGAGAGAATATAGCTAAATCTATGATAATTAAAAAAATACAGTGTGATATTGTAAAATTATCTGATAATTGTAGTAGCTGAGAAAAATAAAATGGAATTATATTAATATTTTGTGATGATCTGACACCACGAGCCTAACCCATTTTAGAAACTACCTATGAAAGCTCAACCCATGTAAGATTTTGAAAGCCCAAGACATAAGTTAATTAAAAGCCCAACAATTTAAGAGATTAAGTTTAAGTAAAATTGATTACAAAGATTTAATGAATAATTGGGTTGTCACAATGGTCATCTACATGGTATTTCATATATGCAACTCAGGTTCGAATCACCATGTAGATGTTTTTTTATAAAACTTTTATATGAATTATTTTTATGGTTTAGAGACTCTTCAAATTCTTAGTTAAAGACTAAGTTTAATAAATTTAATGATAATATAACTCCCCCATTTAATTTTTCATTAGAAAAAAAGGTTATAGAAGTTGAATATCACTTTTTAACTACACTCCTCTTCAAATCCCAATTTCATTTCATTTTCTCTAAAAAAGATATATATTTCATATCAAGTTAAGTTTAAGGAATAACAAGGGTGAGAAGAAGGAAGACTTTCTATACATTTTGTTCTTTTATCCAAGAAAATTTAAGGTAGGTAGAGGTGCAAGTGTTCATTCATTTTCAAATCTGATTTTTCGATAAATGTTTGAATGAAATGGTACCTTCGGGTACGGTGTTTCGGCACTACAACAGTTTGAATGATCATTCTCCGGCTCTACACGTTATGATAATGCTATAGTAATTGAATTTTGCCAGAAATCCATCTACGTGCGACGGTATGAATCTATAGTTCGGAATTTCTAATTTGATAACGAATTGTACCGATAATATCTATTGAGTTTCAAACTCATGGGTTAATTCTCTTCCTACAGGTTGAATTGATTTTCCTTGGGGTGTAGATGATGGTAAAGGATGATGCAACATGTCATGGAGAAGCCGGTGATTTACATCTTTAGTTGATTTTGAGATGTTTACACTTTCTTTAAATTTGATTTCTATGAATATTGTGTGGATCTATTTTACAAAAACTCGTTATGAATAAACTATGTTTGAATGTAGATATGCGTCATAGGAATAAATTTACAAATCACTGTATACAAAAAAAAAAGAAAAAGTTAGCGACTTAAATTTTTGATGTCTTTTCAGAAATTTCAGTTTCCTCCTCATCTTTAAAAAAAAATCATAACTCTTTCATTACTTAGTATTTTTATACGAAACCAATTGGATTGGATAGCCTAATAAGTTAGATACTGAATAAAATTGGAATCATGTCAATCCAATAATCGGTAAAAGGTTATATGTCACATAAAGTAAACTGTGCTGTGTGCTGTCTCTGTTTTTCAGCTTCTACCATTGTTTTCAAAAATTCATAACTCACTCGTTACTTGGAATTTTTGGATGAAACCAATTGGATTTGATAGTCTCATGGATTAGCTACTGAATAAATTTTAAATCATATGGTTTTGACGTCAGCGGAATTTTATATGTCATTTTAAGTGAACTGCACCGGTTTACCTTTCAATCGGGTCGTTGCTGAGTTTTGAAAAATATTTTAATACTCCATATGACGTCAACGGAAGTTAGTTTTTGACTATGTCATATTATAAGGAGTTTACTACCTTACATTAAAATTTGATAAAATTTCAAGGTCGATAGCTATGAAAACAAATTTATTTTGACAATTACTGTTTGAGACAAAAACTGGAATAGCAACATTACTTTTTAAGTTTTGCCAAAATTTCACGTCAATAGTCGTTACATGCATGGAACCCATTCTAAAAATATTTTTGAAATTGTTTTCTTTTAGAATTGGATTATTTTTTAAATAAAAAAAAGAAAATTCTTTAATTAAATTCTAAAATTTAATCTTTATACCTTCTATTAAAAATATATTGAACTAACTTTACGGTTAAGGTACAATGGTTTGAGTGATGTTTCATTCCATGCGGGTCGGGGCGTTACAATAATAAATCTTGTAGTTCAGTAAATAATAATTACACAGATAAAGAATTAGATAACTTAGAAATAATAAATAGTTTCAAAGATAGTTATAATAGTTTAGAAAGATTAGAAGACAAGATAGTAAATACAAATAATATAATAGATAAAATATATAAACATTAGGAGAAATACAATATAGAATTAGAAACTTGAAAACAAAAGGAACAACCTATAGATAGTTACACGGATAGACAAACAACCTATATATAGATTTAATGAGTATCATGCTCATTTTATGTTAAGCACTGATGACGTGTCGTATAGATCTATTGGTGAATTCAAGTTGAAATACTCACACACACTCATTGGCAACAAAAAAATTGTGCTTAGGTGAAGTCTAAAAGAAAAAATAAATTCAAACTTATTGCTGATAACACGTTATAAACTAGATAAAAAGAAGAGAACAAAGAAAGTTTATAAGCTTTTATCCATTGAGAACCAAAACCTTATATTTATATGTAAGAATTAGGACGGTTGGAGTACAATAATCATATTTATTAAGGTTGTGGAAATAAAATAATAATTTAAATTTAATTTACAACAATATTCAATTTTTGCACAATGAGTGATCAAAGTGAAAAAAAAATAATAATAAAAAATTCATAAATACATGGTACAAACTCCATTAAATATGTAGTTTGTTAAAAGTAATAAATTAATCATGATTTTTTTTACTATCAGTCTATGTGTTTTTTTTTTTAATCAATAAAATGGTGCGCTTTTTTTTATTTTTTATTTTTTTTATTTTATCAATAAAATGTTGCCAACATTTATTTTAGATCAAGTTGCTCGTCCTCGACAGAATTCGGTTTGAAAAGAAAAAAATTAGACTAAAAATGGTGTGGTGAAATTTAGAATATTCTCCAAAGTTTCGGTGAAAAATGGTGTGGTGAAATTTAGAATATTTTCCAAAGTTTCGGTGCACAAGTTGCTCTTTGCAATTGATGAGGTAAAACTACAAGTTTTAATAAAAAGATCAAAACTCCATGATAATTTATGAAATCCATGAGAACCCAAAAATCTATATTGAGTTATGCTATCTAACACAACTAATATTAAAGAATAATGTTATTTATTATTATGATAATAAATCATCGGTAATGCGGTAATTTATATGAAATAATGAGATTAGACGGTTCAATTTCTATGAGAGAGAAGGGGACGAGATGTGATTTCAAGAGAAAGAGAAATGTGAGGATAATGAATTGCTACATCACCGATGATTTATAATCATGATGATAAATAACATTAATGAATATTAAATTATCAATCCAAGTGACATTAATATGGTATTAAATAACGTATACAATTAAACTATTGTTTGGCGGGATTAAAATAAAATTTTCAGTAAATTTTGATAAAAATAAAATATGTGGTTAAAAAGTTATGGATCCATGAAATATATAATTGAAATTATTTTTGACGTTGGCTTACCTTTAATTTTCACCAAACAGAGGCTAAATAAATCGTTTAATTTTATTTTTCATTTAGTCTATTACATTGCGTGCTCCTAGACTGATTTTATAGCATTTGTGGCGTATTATAACATTATTCATCTATAATATAAGTCTATAGAAATCTTATGAATTCTGTGAAATTTTATTAGAGGGTTATTTGACAAATATTTTAATAAAACAATTAGCAAATTTCGATATTTGTTATGTAATATGTGTTTTAAAAATCAATAAAAATTGTGAATTCAATAAATAAATTAACTATTTAAAATTAGAGTTTGAACAATTTAGAAGTTGATAAAATTGTTCCATTGAACTATCACTACAATCCATGAAATATATATACGTTGAGAAATTTATCATCATCATCATTATCATCATTTTTTATTCAATCAGCCCTATTCGATTTAGATAAAAATTACACTTTTAATACATTTTAATAAAAATTGTTAGAATATGTGTAGCTAATGAAATATAAGTTAAAATTAACAAAAGTTTTTTATTGAAACATTGGTTGGACCCATTATATGAAATCTGTTTCGCCAGGTTTAAAACCCCTCCCAGTACTTATTCTCATCTTTGAAGCCATTCGCTCCCAAACCTCCGTTCAGTCAGCTCTTAAACGAAGGCTTTGACGCTGAGCAGATTTGGCAGCAAATAGATTTGCAATCCCAGCCCTTCTCTCCCTCCGCCGCCACGTCAAGCAATTTGAGGAAAACCCTGAAGAGATTCAGAAACAATTCGATTTGGAAAGAGAAAAGTTTGCGGACTATAAAAAAGATGAGACAGAGACTGAGGATGACAATGATAGTGTTGCACCATACCATTTTTTGCACTAAATGGTGTAATGTCCGTTTTGTCTTTATTTTTCATTTTTCAAAGATAATAATTAAGGGTATTTGGATCATTCTCGTTCTATAATGATGATGATGATGATGATGATGATAATAATTACACTATTAATTATATTATTAAAGTTTATTATTTTTAATAATATAATCAATAATAATTAACGTAATTGTTAATTTAATGTAAAGTTTAATTCGTAAAGTTTACGTTTAAAGTTTAATTTAACGTAAAGTTTATATTATTAAAGTTTATTATTTTTGTAAATTTAACATAATTTTTATCATAAATTAATAATATAATCAATTATTTTTGTCAATTTAACATAATATATAAAACACGTGAATAATTTAGTAATCAATATATTTGTTAATTTAATGAAGTTATGATTTAGTAATTTATATAGTTATAAAATAAATAATTTTTTTAAATAAATACATTGTCAAAAATCGAAAGAATGAATAAAATAATAAAGTATTGTTCATTTGGTGTAAGCTTTGGTGCAGTGACTGGAGAAAAATTTTGGTTTGGTGCAAGATTTGTTGCAAAATGGTGCAAATTTTGGTGAAGCGCTGGAGATGGTCTAAATGAGGCTTTGTGTTGGATCAATAAATTATGGGATTGAGTTGTTAGTTGGTACATTAGGTTTGAAAGATCATTGAGCTAATAGATTGATGTATTTTATTTTTTATTTTTTTGCAGGTTGGATTAATGGGGCTCGATGATGAAGAAGAAGAAGGGAACAAGATGGAAAATGCAAGGTGTGATTTTTCTCCTTGTTCCTTTCTCATTTTTTTTTTCCTTTCACTTATGTAGCTGTCATTTTTTAAAAGATTCTCACTTAAAGAACCATTTAAAACTTTGACAGATTCAATAATTTGATGAGAAATCTGGCTTGTGTTATTGAATTTAAGGGTTGAAATATCTCTTTGGTGTTGGTTTTACAACTATATGTACATACACATCTCAAAGATTGCTTATGTCAGTTCCATTCAGGTACGAGGAATTTTTTGGTGGTAAAAGAACTGGTCAGGGGAAGAAACCTAAAGTATTTGGTAGATCCAATGATTCAGATATGGACTATGGCAACAATAATCAGGTAATTTATGTTTTTATGGCATCCAACCATCCTCTATATCTGTATGTGTGGTGTAGATCAAAACATATAATGTGTAAATCGATATGGAGTTGTTCAAGAATTGTTGCCTACCCTTCGTACCAATTGAGGTACTCAAAAACTGTTTTGTTTTACAGAAAAATACTCTTTCTACCCATGAAAAAGAGCTAGAGAAACTCTGTTCTGAGATAAAGGTGATGGAGAAAGAGAATTTAGACCCAAAAACCTGGACAATGCAGGGGGAGGTACTATTTTTCAATTTCTAAAATATTTTTTTTCACAGCTTTCGACTTATACATATATGACAGTGTGCGCCTCTCATTGTTTATTGAATTATGCCAGGTAACTGCAGCTAAAAGACCAAATATTAGTGCATTGGAAGTTGATCTGGATTTTGAGCACAATGTTAGACCTGCACCTGTAATAACTGAAGAGGTCACTGCATCCCTTGAAGAGTTAATTCAAAAACGAATCCTTGAGGTGAAATTCGATATCCATCCATGATTTGGAATTTCGTTATGTATGGATGTAGCTCTACTAATGAAGATTTATTGCATGTTCTTATGATTTATNTATAGCATTTGTGGCGTATTATAACATTATTCATCTATAATATAAGTCTATAGAAATCTTATGAATTCTGTGAAATTTTATTAAAGGGTTATTTGACAAATATTTTAATAAAACAATTAGCAAATTTCGATATTTGTTATGTAATATGTGTTTTAAAAATTAATAAAAATTGTGAATTCAATAAATAAATTAACTATTTAAAATTAGAGTTTGAACAATTTAGAAGTTGATAAAATTGTTCCATTGAACTATCACTACAATCCATGAAATATATATACGTTGAGAAATTTATCATCATCATCATTTTTTATTCAATCAGCCCTATTCGATTTAGATAAAAATTACACTTTTAATACATTTTAATAAAAATTGTTAGAATATGTGTAGCTAATGAAATATAAGTTATAATTAACAAAAGTTTTTAATTGAAACATTGGTTGGACCCATTATATGAAATCAGTTTCGGAGGAAATACTGGCCAATAGCCGGTTGACCCAGCCAATTTTCCAAAGAGGCCTTTGGCCAGTTAAAAAAAAAAAAAAGCAAAAATATTTAAAACATTGAAAACCAACAAAAAGTAAGAGAAACCCAATTTTACCTCTTGCAAGGAAAAAGAAGCAGAAGCCGAGTGGAAAAGTACTGTAGCACAATCGACCCAGTTACCGACAAAGAAGGAAAAATAGGAGACCCAATTGGCCATTTCTCTCTGAAGGAGGTAAGATTTTTATACAAAAAAAAAACCATGTTTTTATTTTTATTTTTGGAAAAAAGTATAATTTTATATATATGTGTTGAGAAATCCTTGTGTAAATGTGAAATTTGGGTTCTTATTGTTTGGGAAGGAGTGGAGATCGTCGAAAATGGAGTTTTCCAACGATCTCCATGGCCAGAAATGGAAGGGGCCGGCTGGGCACGCCGTCCGGGCGCTCCCAACCGGCCCGGTCGCCCAGGCGGCCCAGTTGACTGGGCCGGCCGTTATTTTGGGCCACAGGCTTTTTTTTCCAGTAATTATTGAAATTAATTAAATAATTATTAATGGCTAATATTGTGTTCTCTAATATGTAATTATTTATTTGAATTGCTTAATTTGAATGTATATTATGTATTTAAAATTATTTATCGTAAATATAAGATGTAAATGTTATATTATTTATCGAAATATTTATTAGTTGCTAATTTAGATTAATTAATTATTTTATATTAAGTAATAGTAAACAAATTAAAAGAAATAATATAATATTAAATAAGTAATATATATAAAGAATTTAAATAAATATTTAAACATTTGTAAAATAATAAAAATAAGCAATTAAATTTGAAAATTAAAATATCAGATTTAAAATTTAAATAAATAATTAATATATTAAAAGTAATTAAAATAAATTTGTAAATATGAAATAATCATTATGTGTAAAGAATTAAAATTAGTATTTAAACATTCATTAAAATTAAAAAACTAAATTAAGTGTTAGAAAAATAATTAAAATATTAAAATAAACTATAAAAATAAGTGTTACTAAATTAATTTTAAAAAATGAAATATTAAATAAGATATATATTAAGAATTTAAATACATAATTAAACATTTGTAAATAATTAAAATAAGTTTTAAAACTTCATTAAAAATAAATAACTAAATTAACTGTTAGAAAAAAAATTAAAATAAGCAATTAAAATATCAAAATAAGTGTTAGTAAAATAATTAAAAGAAATAATTAAATATTAAATAACACACACACACACACACATATACGCAATTAAATTTGAAAATTAAAATATCAATCAAATTAATTTTTTGCAAAGCAATTAAAATAAATTTGTAAATATGAAATAAGCATTATGCGTAAATAATTAAAATAAGTTTTTAAACATTCATTAAAAATGAAAAGTAAATGAAGTGTTAGAAAAATAATTAAAATAAGCAATTAAAATATCAAAATAAGTGTTAGTAAAATTATTAAAAGAAATATTTAAATATATATATAAAATTTAATAAGTGTTAGTAAAATTATTAAAAGAAATATTTAAATATATATATAAATATATATATATAAAATTTAAATACATATTTAAACATTTGTAAAACAATAAAAATACGCAATTAAATTTGAAAATTAAAATATTAATCAAATTCAGTTTTTGCAAAGCAATTGAAATAAATTTGTAAATATGAAATAAGCATTATGTGTAAATAATTAAAATAAGCATTTAAACATTCATTAAAAATGAAAAAGTAAATTAAGTGTTAGAAAAATAATTAAAATATTAAAATAAACGATCAAAATAAGTGTTATTAAAATAATTAATTACATGTTAAATAAGTAATATGCATAAAGAATTTAAATAAATATATAAATATTTGTGAAATAATAAAAATAAACAATTAAATTAGGATATGAAAATGTCAATTAAATTAAATTTTTACGAAGCAATTAAAATAAATTTGAAAATATGAAATAAGCAATATGCGTAAAGAATTAAAATAAGTGTTTAAACATTAATTAAAAATGAAAAAGTAAATTAAGTGTTAGATAAATAATTAAAATAAGCAATTAAAATATTAAAAGAAACGATCAAATTAGCAAATTAAGTATATGGAAAATAGTAATTTACGTTCATTTTCTTTATTTCGTGATCGGTTGGTTATTGCATCTTGTAGCAATGTGTTAGTATATTTTTTTTAATATTTGTGTTTATCGAACATCATTTGCATAGGGTTCTAATATTTGAAATTTTGCAGGATGGAATATCATCTGGATGACGCTGTTAGACAGATCCTTGATAAAGTTACGTCGAATTGTAATATTTATTTTTTCAGGAGGATCGTTCAGTACTACCTTTGTTGAGGATATCACCTCCACCAAGGAGAGCATGTCCAGTGAGGATGTCACCTCCGCTGAGAAGATCACGTCCGGCTATGCCAGAGGTTCAGATGCCTGAATTCAGCGTTGATCGAGATAGAGTATGTTACTTAAAAATAATTTTTCGATTGTCGTTTTATTTTATTTGTTAGGTTATTCATTTGTAATAGTTATTTTTTCAGGAGGGCCGTCCAATATCACCTCCTACACCTAGTCCCCGTGCTTTGATGATTGATTTGATCGAACTCCTGATGGAGATGAGATGAGACATGGCAGAGTTACGGGATAATGTCGTGACACTACGAGCTGAGTTCGGGGACATGGCACAGTTATGATATGATGTCGCGATGTTACGAGTTAGGTTAGGAGACCTTCATGCTGAGGTTGCAACGATACGGGGTGACATAGCATGCCTGCGTGGGACGGGCGATTATCGAGATGGAGGAGCTAGCGGAGGGACAGGTCACTATCGGGACGGAGGGGATGACGGAAGGACTGGTGGCTATCGAGACGGAGAGACTGGCGGCTATCGGGACGGAAGGGGTGACGAAGGGGTCGGTGGTTATCAGGGGGAAGGGGTCAGATGGGGTATGTTGACTCATCGTGGCCATCAGTTGCTGCATTTGATTCATTTTTAAATGACACGATGGGAATGGAGGAGCGAGAGAGGAAACCTGTGGTGGAGGGAGTGCCCGTGCAGGAGATACCTGAGGACGTGGAGGGCGTACCTGAGGAGGAGAGGGTATCGGAGATGGAGGTGGAGGTGGTACCCGAGATGACGTCACCTGATGCAGAGGGGATACCCGAGAAGGTGGGGGTGCCCGTGCAGGGGATACCTGAGGACGTCGAGGGGGTATCGGAGGTGGAGGTGGTACCCTTGCAGGGGATACCCGGGGATGCCGAGGGGGCACCGGAGGAGGATAGGGTATTGGAGGTGGAGGTGGTACCCGTGCATGGGATACCCGAGGATGTCGAGGGGGCACCGGAGGAGGAGAGGGTATCGGAGGTGGAGGTGGAGGTGGTACCCGAGAAGACGCCAGACTCGCCGGACGTGGTCTTTGTGTCGGAGGAGGTGTTCCCGATAGCGGGCGAGGGGGTCGTCCCAATGGCTGGGGAGATGGAGATTCCCGAGACGCATGAGGAGAGGACGATGGCTGTTGACGTGCTGGAGCGGGTGGTCGGCAAGAGGCCAAGGGTGCCATCACAGTACGTCCTTTCTCCCTTTACCGCGGAGGTGAAGAGGAGAAGGTTCGTCGACGGGAACACCCGAATTTATTCAGGGAGGTGGACCACGCCAAGTGGAAAGCCTTTGAGACAGAGTGGAGAGCACTGTAGCCTGGGTAAGTTTTGTATTTTATATAATTAGTATAGTACGCAGACGCTGACACATGTATACTTTTTATAACTAAAAATTCTGTTCTTATTTTTTCAGGGTTAGTTGCACGATTGCTGAGAAGACGATCTCAAATGCTTACAAGTGGTTCCACGACATCACCACTTCGGGGGCTTGGCTTGCTGATGATGTAAGTGAAATAAAGATATTGTTATTTATTATGTATGTTCAAAATCAATTTTTTGAATGAAATTCATAGATTAACTCCTTTCTTTATTGGTGTTTCTTGATGTAGCACATCGACTTGAGCATGGATTTGCTACGAGATCGAGTTGAAAAACATCCAAAATCGTTCAACATTCCTGGTAAACTCATATTGAACACCGAGTTCATCTGTGTCGTTGACATTGAGTACCAGTCATTCCAAGCTATGGGTAGCGAGTACACGGTGCCGGAATACATTATGGAATGGGTCATAGGGATGTGGCCGAGTGTCGGTGGAAAGCCATGGGATGGCTGTACGCATATGTACATGCCAATATGTGTAAATCATCACCATATTGCAGTGGAAATCGTATTCGCCGACTCCACGATGTATGTGTACGACCCCGATCATTCATACCTACACACAAGGCCAACTCGAGCAAAATCTAGAGTCGGTGTCTGTGATCGTTCCCATGATGGCTAGACGAGCGAACATCACTGTACATGACAGATTCACCACCGTGCGGATCACGACGACGACGAGGCAGCAAATATCGTAAGTGTTTGTAATTTTATTTTTGTCATTTACATCTTAGGTTCTAACTAATTTTCAATGTGCTAATACAAAATTGTTTAATTGTAGGGGTGATTGCGGCATGTTTGTTATCAAGTACATATAATTTTTGAGTGTGGCACATAAGGTTGATGCAATCAACCAGGCATGGATACAAAATTGGAGAAATAAACTAACATGTGATTTATTTGAATTTAATGGGGATCCGTAAATAATTGTACATATTTTTACATTTATTTAAACATTGTACAGTTCATTCATTTATTCGTAATTACGAAATAATTGTAAAATGTTAATTATTTATGTAATATTTAAATATTTATTTTACAATGCAGCCTATCGTATAATGCAGTGTCTAGAAAAAGTTTCGATTTCAAATAATTAACATAAATAATATGCATAACAAATAAATATAATGAATGAAATGTTTAAAAAAATACTAAATCTAATAATTCACATAAATAATATGCATAAATAATTAACGTCAAAGTTATAAATAATTACATTGCCAATAGTTATTAAAATTACACATCCGTTACATTGTCATGTAGAGAAATCTGACTTGTACAATATCTTCTAGTATGCCCTGTTGCACCGCACATACTGCACTTACGATGCTGGAGAAACTCTCCGGTAGATGGTATTCTAAACGTACGTGTACGTCCAGGAGTACGTGGTCCAACTGCTAGTGGCAACAAGTTATTCAGTGGGAAAATGTGGTCGGGCACTTCCCATTCGACTTCATTTGGTACAGGAAATATTGTTTCCGTATATGCTGCTCTCCAATAATTAGTCATGTAATACACACTGCATAAGGTGTGTGGTGGTAATCCTCTATGCATAGTCACTGCCATTGCATGTGTACACGGAAAACTCTCCAACTGAAACCGTCTACACGTGCACGTGTTATCATTCAAGTCCACAATGTATCCGAAATTACGTGCATATCTCACGGAGTAGCGAAATTGATCCAGTGGTTCTACATATACCTTTCTTGCCACATCTAGAGTCCTGAAGAGCTTATCTTTTTGAGCCGGGGTTAGCACACTTGCACAATTTTGTGATTCCTCATGTCGATCGTGAAACTACTGTTGTAGCTCGTCACGAATGTTCTCAATCATTGCGAGAATTGATAACTCTCGATCTTTCTTGAATAAAGCGTTAAGCGACTCCGCATTGTTTGACGTCATCATGTTGTATCGAATTCCTGGAAAATGTGATCGTGCCCAATGTTCAATTCTCATCTCTGTTAGATACTCCCATGCAGCATGCGATTTACTGTCTATTTCGACTATGAACTTATCAAACTCTTCAAAACTGTAAGCCTCTGCAGCTCTCCTAAACAACGCAACGACGCCATTGCCTCGATACCTGGTTTTCAGGTTTCCCTGTATATGATACATACAATAACCATGATGTGCCTCGGGGAAGACTTCGGCGATACCATTTATTATTGATTCCCCTCGATCGGTTACGAATGCAAGATTTTCGACATCTCCAATTACTTCCCTCAACTTCGTGAAAAATCAACTCATCGCTACATCATTTTCTCCGTCGACTATGCCGAACGCAAGAGGGTAAATTTGGATGTTCGCATCTTGACATGTTGCAATAATCAACTTGCCCCCGTATCTCGCCTTAAGGGTTGTACCATCGACTAAGATTAGGGGTCGCATTGCATTTCGAAATCCTCAAACACATTGTCCAAGGGCCATAAAGAATTATTTGAAGCGATTTTTGTCATCCTTCTCAATAAAAAATGTCGACCCAGTATTAATTCTTCCCATGTTATAGCAATACCTGGCCAATGGAAATAAAAATAATCATAATTTAGATAATATATTAAATATTAAATGAACAGAAAAATAAACAATTCAATTAAATAATTAATTACATATAAATAAAAAATTGAAATTAAATAATTAAAATTTAAAATAACAAAGAAATAAACACTTAAACAATGAAATACCTGGCTAATTTAGCATAACTCTCCTCGGTCGAACTCATCAAATCCTCAAATACACATTCTTTAGCCTTCCAAGCCTTCTGATAGCTCATGACCACCCCGTACTCTTGTCGAACGTCATTAATGATGTCCGAAAGTCTGTAGATTGTTCGTGGATCCTGGAATTTGTGCATTATTTCTAGACCAATGAACCATGATCGGGCCTGCCTATGATCATTTCGACGAATACCCACTTCGCAAGTATGTTCCTGTGCATACTTACGGACTACAAAGAACTCATTCGTGTCCATCTTAGTCGCTCGCAAATGCTAATGGCAACTGTCGTCAATACAGATAATTGTGTACGTCGACTTATTTGATTTCTTCACTTTAAACTCGAAGTTATGTTTTAAAGCAATCCGGTGCACAGCTTCTTGCAATTCTTTCTTTGATTCGAATAGTTGCTCGACATATACATCTTCATCATCGGGAACTACATGCGAACAATTAGAGGACCGTGTACTCGGTCCGGCTTGTGAGCTCGCACCCGACTCATGTCTCCTACGGGATAAAGCAATCAAATCCTCATTTGTAAATGCGTTTTCATTCTCGTTGTTTTCAACTATCGATGGAATTCTGTGCGTAACAGTGTAATCATGGTGAGTAGCAGTGGTATCGGGAATAACCACATCATCTTCACGAACAATCTGAATTGTATCCCAAACATCATTTACATTACGATTCTCTTCATTTAAAATTTCGTGTTCACCCTCGTGGACATTCTTCCCCAATAAAGTTAAGCAAATAAGAGTCAACTTTCGGCCTTGGTTCAATTTAATTAGATGTTTCATTTCCACTTCAGAAGTAACTTTCATAGGTGGAATTAGAATGGTCGAATGCTTATGAAACAAAAATCCTAATTCCATATCGTATTGAGAGGGATCGACGTTAAGAATGTTTTGTATATCACTGTACATTTCTGCAAACGATGTACTCCTTGTTATAAAAATTGCTTTAACCCCATTTCCTTCACTCGTCCATTTCCATTCCCACTGAGCATTATCATTCATTGGAAATTCACCGAAATAACAAATTAGGACACATGCTGATGCCATATCTGCCACAAATTAAAAATAAGAAATTAATACATAATTTTTTAAATTGTTCATTTCATATTTAATTTAATTTTATACTTTAAATAATTCATTGATTATTTTAATTATTTCAAAAATATTTATTTCAATTAGTATTAAATATTTATTAATATTTATTTCAATAAACATATATTAATGAAAATATAAATTATAAAATCTGAAAGGGGAGGGGAGGGAAAAAAAAATTAGGCCTGCTGGGCCGGCTGAAAACATCCAGCCCAACTTTTTTGGTCCGTTTAATCTGAAATTTACGCTCGAATTTTTTATTTTTTTCCCTTTTTCAACGAAATAATGTTTACAGACACCTATAAATTTTTCCTGTAAAATATATGCATACACAGATGAATTTTTTTGTTATTTTTGTTATAAAAAAATTATACATCTGTATTTAAATACTGTAAAATTCATCTGCCTTTATAAAAAAAAAGATTTAAAGATTCAAACAGTAAATTTAACTAAAACAAAATTAAAAATACGTATTTACACTTACCAATTTTCAGTGCCGATTGTGAGTATTGTTTCTTTGTTGAACCTTTAATAATTTTGGGAGATTTCAAATATTCTAGCAGATGGAAGGAAAAAATTCTTTTTTACTGTATTGGAGAAACTGATAAGCAAAACTGATTTTGAAATTTACATATAGAAATAACTGAATTTATTTAAACTTTTAAGGGTATTATTGTCTTTCAAAGAATTGATATACTTTTGTAATTGTGAAACATAAATAATGACACAATTGTCTTTTTATTGACAAGAGGCCAATATGATCGATACAAAAAAAAAAATAAAAAATGATCAAACTGAAAATTTGATTCTTTGACCAAGCCAATTTAAAAGGTACCCCGTCAGTTTCGCCAGGTTTAAAACCCCAAGGCGTAAACCCCTACTCAACCATCTTCATCCAAATCTTCACTACGACCGTCATGGTTTCCACCACCGATGGAGGTGCAAAACAAGCGGGTCTCAACTCCATCCACCGTCTGAAATCGACAGAACCACCGTTCTTCCTCTCGTCGTCACCGGACTTCTCACAGGCTGCTCGATCAGCCTCCCAGTACTTATTCTCATCTTTGAAGCCATTCGCTCTCAAACCTCTGTTCAGTCAGCTCATAACCGAAGGCTTTGACGCTGAGCAGATTTGGCAGCAAATAGATTTGCAATCCCAGCCCTTCTCTCCCTCCGCCGCCACGTTAAGCAATTTGAGAAAAACCCTGAAGAGATTCAGAAACAATTCGATTTGGAAAGAGAAAAGTTTGCGGACTATAAAAAAGATGAGACAGAGACTGAGGATGACAATGATAAATTAGTGACTCAAGAAGGTGGAGGAATTGATGGTTTAGAGAGTGAGAGTGAGGGCTTTGACGAAGACGAAGAGGAGGATGACGGTGTCGATGGTGAGATAGAGGACAAGGAAAATGCAAATGAGGTGAAAGATAAGTTTTTGAAGATAAAGGAATTGGAAGAGTAATTGGTTGACGATGAGGAGAAGAAATGTGGATTGAAGAAAGAGAAGAAGAAGAAGAGGAAGAGAGGTGAAATTAGGGATGGGGATGGGGATGAAGAGAGTGACGAGGAGGATGATGAAGATGGGAAGAGGAGGAGGAGGAGGAGGTATGATTATGTTTTTTCTAGGGATTTTGGGTTTGTAAGGGTATCTCCAATGCATACCCTATTGCACCAAATTTTAAACTTCCTCCAATTATTGTACCAAATTTTGGTGCAAAATGGCGCAACATAAATAGTGTTGCACCATACCATTTTTAGCACTAAACGGTGTAATGTCCGTTTTGTCCTTATTTTTCATTTTTCAAAGATAATGATTAAAAATTTTTGTGTCATTTTCGTTCTATAATAATGATGATGATAATAATAATTACACTATTAATTATATTATTAAAATTTATTATTTTTAATAATATAATCAATAATAATTAACGTAATTGTTAATATAATGTAAAGTTTAATTCGTAAAGTTTATATTTAAAGTTTAATTTAACGTAAAGTTTACATTATTAAAGTTTATTATTTTTGTAAATTTAACGTAATTTTTTATCATAAATTAATAATATAATCAATTATTTTTGTCAATTTAACATAATATATAAAACACGTGAATAATTTAGTAATCAATATATTTGTTAATTTAACGAAGCTATGATTTAGTAATTTATATAGTTATAAAATAAATTATTTTTAAATAAATACATTGTCAAAAATCGAAAGAATGAATAAAATAATAAAGTACTGTACATTTGGTGTAAGTTTTGGTGTAATGATCGGAGAAAAATTTTGATTTGGTGCAAGGTTTGTTGCAAAATAGTGCAAATTTTGGTGAAGCGCTGGAAATGGTCTAAATGAGGCTTTGTGTTGGATCAATAAATTATGGGATTGAGTTGTTAGTTGGTACATTAGGTTTGAAAGATCATTGAGCTAATAGATTGATGTATTTTATTTTTTATTTTTTTGTAGGTTGGATTAATGGGGCTCGATGATGAAGAAGAAGAAGAAGGGAACAAGATGGAAAATGCAAGGTGTGATTTTTCTCCTTGTTCCTTTCTCAATTTTTTTTTTCCTTTCACTTATGTAGCTGTCATTTTTTAAAAGATTCTCACTTAAAAAACCATTTAAAACTTTGACAGATTCAATAATTTGATGAGAAATCTGGCTTGTGTTATTGAATTTAAGGGTTGAAATATCTCTTTGGTGTTGGTTTTACAAGTATATGTACATACACATCTCAAAGATTGCTCATGTCAGTTCCATTCAGGTACGAGGAATTTTTTGGTGGTAAAAGAACTGGTCAGGGGAAGAAACCTAAAGTATTTGGTAGATCCAATGATTCAGATATGGACTATGGCAACAATAATCAGGTAATTTATATTTTTATAGCATCCAACCACCCTCTATATTTGTATGTGTGGTGTAGATCAAAACATATAATGTGTAAATCGATAGGGAGTTGTTCAAGAATTGTTGCCTACCCTTCGTACCAATTGAGGTACTCAAAACTGTTTTGTTTTACAGAAAAATACTCTTTCTACCCATGAAAAAGAGCTAGAGAAACTCCGTTCTGAGATAGAGATGATGGAGAAAGCGAATTTAGACCCAAAAACCTGGACAATGCCGGGGGAGGTACTATTTTTCAATTTCTAAAATATTTTTTTTCACAGCTTTCGACTTATGCATTTATGACAGTGTTCACCTCTCAATTGTTTATTGAATTATGCCAGGTAACAGCAGCTAAAAGACCAAATATTAGTGCATTGGAAGTTGATCTGGATTTTGAGCACAATGTTAGACCTGCACCTGTAATAACTGAAGAGGTCACTGCATCCCTTGAAGAGTTAATTCAAAAACGAATCCTTGAGGTGAAATTTGATATCCATCCATGATTTGGAATTTCGTTATGTATGGATGTAGCTCTACTAATGAAGATTTATTGCATGTTCTTATGATTTATCAACTTGTATGTTTGAGGGAGATAATAACCCAAGTAGTTACTAAATGCAAAAGGTTTCCACAAGGTCACTAAACTTTAAAAATAACTCAAGTCATCACTAAATTTTGCAAAATATTTCTACGGGGTTATTGAACTTTAAAAATCACTCTATTCATCACTAAACTTTGCAAAAAGTTTCCCAAGGATCACTAATTCAGTGATCTTCTAGGAAATTTTTTACAAAGTTTAGTGATCTCGTAAAATTTTTTTACAAAGTTTAGTAATGAATGGGGTGATTTTTAAAGTTCAGTGATGACTGTGGTGATTTGTAAAGTTCAGTGATCTCAAGAAAATATTTTACAAAGTTCAGTAATAACTTGAGTGATTTTTAGAGTTCATTGACCTCTTGAAAACTTTTTGCAAAATTCAGTGATCATTTGGGTTATTATCTCATGATTGAGATAATAGACATGCTAAACTTTCACAAAGAAAAAGTGGGTTTTTTTCCTCTCCATCTTTGCTCCACCACAAAATTCACATGCTAAAGGATTTTGGTTCAAGGGAGGCTGTAGGGGAAATTTTATCCTTGTTGGGGGTGGTGCAGTTGTAGGAAATTATCTATGCTCATCGTGTCATGTGGTACAAGAAAAGGTGGTTATAAAAGGAAGATAAAGACTAAAAACAGAAGAGAAAAATCTGTTTCTTTTTCCTGATTGTGTAGTTCTAAGATTTATGCCTTTTTAATTGTTATTTCTTATAATTGTTTCTCACTGAATCATCATCCATGGTGGTACCATATATAGGGGCGTTTTGATGATGTCCAGAAGCCCCTTACTTTACCATCCAAATCTCCAAGAGAAAAAATCGAACTGGCATGTTTTTCATTTACTCTAAATCATCTTTCTCTTTGGAGTTGATTTTTTTCCTAATTCCATCAACTTCAAATATACAGGATGAGAATAAGAGTGAAAAGGGCCTTGCTGAACTTTATGAGGTTAGTATCTTTTCAGAGGGTAGTTTTGCTTATTTTTCCTTGCTTGTGATGAATACATTCATATTGTAATATTATATGAACTTTTTTGACAATGTGAGCCTTTTCTTTTTATGTATATTTTCATCACAATTATATGGGATGTTTTTCCCTATGTTTATGCTGGATGTATATGTTCAGAAGACTGGCCTAGTTTCAACAGCAATGTCTTTCAAAGACGAGCAAAAGAAAGAAGTGCGTTCGTAGAACTTTTCTTTTTTATTTGTTGCCATTTTGTTCCTCTCAGATCATATGTTTTATATAGTTAACGTATAACTCTTTATTGTTTTTTGGTTATATAGTGTATTTGTCGTTCATATTTTCGGTTGTGCCCATAAACAGTAATTGTCTTATTATCTTCACTGAATCTAGGTAAATTTGTAAATATTTTCTTCAAATTAGTCAATGAGAAGGTCTCTTTATTTATTTATATTATATTTATTAATTTTTTTCCCTTCTCAGGCAAGCATGTTATTCAAGAAACTGTGTCTGAAGTTGGATGCTCCATCTCATTTCCATATCACTCCAAAACCGGTACTCTTCTTGCTAATTGTAATATGACCCAACTTTACCAAAGTTTTATCAACTTCTGAAGCAGGTTTGAATTTTATTTTTATCTAATCAACTCAAAATGGTTATTGTGAAACTAGCAATGAAGAGGATTCTAGAGAGAAGAACAAACTGGCGGGAAATTTTTCTCATTACAAAGTGAAGTCTCAGTACAGTATTTATACACAACCGTATCTAACAAATGCAATACAAAATGACTTAAATAACCCTATACTATTTAGTTCAATACACCCCCTCAAGATGGAGAGTGGATATTCAACACTCCCATCTTGCCTAACAACAGCTTAAACCGTGCTCCTGCTAAAGGTTTGGTTAAAAGATCAGCCACTTGATTATATGATGTCATGTACAACATCTTCACTTCAGGCGCTATAGAGTGGATCATCTGTAGAAGGTTTAGTAATCGATCCATCAATAAAACCTTCTTTATTTTTAACACTAAGTGTCACGTCGCATAGTTCTCTTCTGTGAGCATGACGGATACGAGCTGCATTCCCGTTTTATCGCCATAATGAAGATAATACGGATTGTTTGGATCTCTAATCAACTGATCAGCAAGATGAGTTACCTCGTCGGCAGATAAATGAGATGATGAATCGGTGTTATCAACTTGATTCTGGATCTCTTCCTGATTGTTAGACTCCATCGCCATTGCAGGGAAGCTTCACCTGCTCTGATACCATGTGAAACTAGCAATGAAGAAGATTCTGGAGAGAAGAACAAACTGGCGGGAAAATTTTCTCATTACAAAGTGAAGTCTCAGTACAGTATTTATGCACAACCGTATCTAACAAATGCAATACAAAATGACTTAAATAACCCTATACTATTTAGTTCAATAGTTATTGAGGACATGTCTATGCAAGCAAATGTTCCTGCCCTGGCTATGGAAGAGGTAAATAGTCTATGGAATATTTTGGGTATTTGCATTAAGCAAATAAGTTCTTTTATAATAGTTAAAATAATTTCGTTGGTAGATTGCACCTCTAGCGGTCTCTGATGCAGCTATGCTTGCTCCTGAGGAATTGTTTGCTGGCAAAGGAGATGTTAAAGAAGAAACAGAGCTAACAAAGGCGGAGAGAAAGAGGAGAAGAGCAAACAAGAAAAGGAAATTCAAAGGTAAAATATTGAATGACGTGATAGAGATGAGTTTGAAATCTATATAGAAATCCTAAAAAGCCACCTCCAATTAGGTCAGGGGTAATATAGGCAAAATTATGCTCAACCATATATAGTACATGGGACAAAATATAGTTAACACGAACGTTCAAGTATCCACTTATCTTCATTCAGTTTTAAACCGTTCTATCTAATTTTTGCGTTGATTGGGTTTTTTTTTTTTTTTTTTTTTTTTGGGGGGAAAAAAATACCCATTACATTTATATTTCTTCGGTTTCTTGGAATCGAGTTGCTAACAGCTACTGCCGCATGAAATTTCAGGCAATGAAGAATTATGAGTTCATTAAAGAAATTCTTGTAAGAAGCGTCTCTTGCCTTGGCCATTGTTACTTTTATGACTGCCAGGTAAAAGGCGTATTTCTTCTAATACCTCACAAAAGGTGTCAAAAATTTTGATTTTTCGACTTTGAGCTTCTTCTATATGAGCTTCTTCTACATGGACATCAGAGGCAAACACTAAGAAGGAAGACAAAAGAAGCTGAAAAGATGATGTTTGAACATAGGAGCGGAAGAAAGTAGAATCTAAAAAGTTCATTTTATTATTTTATTTTTTTGTGTGAAATATGAACTTTGATTGCCTTGATACGGCTTTGTATTGGGATAAATTTTCCACTAGTGCTCTAATTGTCAAAAGCTTTAGTTCTCTATTTTAATGACAGCAATATCATGGCCTTTCTCGGAGAAGATATAATGCAACTTTCATATTTTAGCTTTAATTGTCTATTGTGACGCCACTCCACGTGCCATGGGAGACGATCATTAGATTCTTTGATGAAATTGAGCGAGCGCATATGATGATACAATTGATCCTTCGACGAAATTGAGTGAGCACATTAGTTAACCTCGAAGCCACCAAATAAATTATCTGTGATTCTGCCTTTGGCAAATTTATAGATAATTTATTCAAATTTATTCATAACTTCTTTCCCAAGGGAGATCAATTTGCTTTGACTGCATTAGATTTCTTTTTGCAGTCTGAAAATATAAGGGCAGCAACGTGAATGAATTTTTGAAGAATTAGATTTTGTTGTAGTGATTTTTTGAAGCTCCGTCGTCTGCCATCAGCCATCATTGCGTTAAATTTGAACATGCGTACAATATTTCTTGGTGGAAAGTCGCCTCATACGATAAAAATAAAAAATCTAAACTTTTCCCCAATAAGGGTCTGCTATATGAATGCTTTCTTTTATTTGTGACAAGAAAATGATGATCCATTTTCTATTGTCCACAGCAGAATTGAGAGGCTAGTACAAAACATTCATTATATTCTCCATCTTGGAGATATCAAACTTCACATTTCCATAACAATACTGTCCCAGGCTTCTCTTGCTTCAAGTAGATATGAACAATATCGATGTGCCAATAATTCAACTTGTTCAGCAAATGACTTGCTTCCATGATGACCTATGTGAAGAACCATTTGGTTCCAACACGTCTCCAGACCTGTGATCAAGAAGGTTAGCCCAATTCACATCTTCTACGGAACTTGCATTTAAGCTAAAAAGAGCACCATTTAGGGGATAGTCATCAGCATCAGCCCATATACCTTCAGCAACCATAGTTGATGTTAACTGACTATACCATTTAATACAGCACTTGGGTTGAGTTCGAGTGGCCAGTTTATCACTAATTGCCGTCCAACAAATATTATCCCGTAACATGCCATGCCTCGATCTCTCCTCTTCATAG
Organism: Olea europaea var. sylvestris; assembly: GCF_002742605.1. Classification (NCBI taxonomy): domain Eukaryota; kingdom Viridiplantae; phylum Streptophyta; class Magnoliopsida; order Lamiales; family Oleaceae; genus Olea; species Olea europaea. The sequence goes on from NW_019236892.1 coordinate 68,881, forward strand.
AATCTCTGTTGCAGATCAGCATTTACTAGATCAAATAAACCCTGGTACTCCTCCTGAGACCACCTTCCTTTCTTCAAGTTGGGTAATTTTTTTCTTAGCCAAGCATTTCTTACATGTGTTTTATGTTTCCCAAGTTCATCTGCCAATGCCTTCCACTGGTTCCCATACTCCTTCTGGGACTTCAGAACCATTTCATACTCTTCTTGAGTCCATCTGGGTTCCTCAGCACTTTGAAACAATTTTGAAGCACTATGGGGCCTATATTGTATCGCATTCCCCATCTCCTTCCAACAGTTTTTCAGTTCAGGGTACTTTCTACCATTGAAAATTACGTACAAACCTTCTTCCCCCAAGTCATGAACCTCTATGTACCTATAGACAGCCTTCTTAACAATTTCATTTTCTGCTTGTGTAAACCACTTACCCTGCACCAGTTTCTCTCCCTTATTGTCTCCCTCCCCAGAATTTGAATCATCAGATGCAGGAAAAACCTCAACACGACCAGAAAATCTCACTTTCTTGCTACTTTTTCTTGGTTGAGGATCATTTGAACCATTTCCCACTAATTTATCCTTTTTCGTCTTTCCTTTATTGTCATTTTCTTCCTCGTGATTCTAATCCATAGTTAACTGAAAAATTACGGCCACTATATACAGAATCTAGTGTCAACATATCTTGCCAAGTAGCAGATAGATTATCCTCAGGTTTTTCTCTCCTTTTCTTCCTCTTCTTTTTCTTCATTTCATTCCTCTCAATAGAATTCTCCATAGTTGATTGAACTTTTCCCTTAGCATCTATAAGTTCTTCTATCAAGACAAATTGCTGTGCACATTTCAGTTTCATTCTTCCTTATCTTCTTCTGCTGCTTTATCTTATCAACTCATCAAAATCCACGTCTTGTACCTCGACAAACCTGTCAACCATTCCTCTTGTACCTCGACGAACCTGTCAACCATTCGTCTTGTACCTCGACGAACCTGTCAACCATTCTTTCACTTTTCTCCTCACTATCCCATATCTTACTTTTTGTGGAATCATTGCCAGTTTTAGCATCTACAGAAGATTCAGTAATAAAATCACCTTTGCTCTTCTTTTTATCTCCTCTTTTCTTTGTTTCAATCTTCTGCATATCATTCACTATGTAATCCTCACCCTTACTCTGTTGTTTGTCTCTTCTCCTTTTCTTCCCTTCCACCTTCTCCATATCCTTCTCTTTGCCATCCTCGATGCACTTTTCAATCGTCTGATCCCTTTTTAATTGTTAGCGACGAACCCGCGCGAAACAATTTGGCACGCCTAGTGGGACAGTGGTGTTTGGTATTGAAAATACAAAAGGTGAAACAATATGCCTCAGAGATCCGATAAGGAAGCAGCAAGCCAGGGAGGAATCCAGTCTATGATCGAGTGATATGAGGAGCACCATGCCTCTCCACGAATAGATGGACAGAATCAGAGTAATAACAGTCGTTATGAACCATTGACAGAGTTGAGTTCTCGAACTATGCGTGCACTACTTGGAGAACTCACACAAGATGTTGTTGAACAGGTAAATCTTCGAAATATTCATAATATTGAAAGATTTACCCAAAATGAGAATGCACATTATGACAACATGGCCAAACAACTAAACACTTTGAACGAAATAATGAATAAGTTAGTAGGCCAAATATGTCAATCGATTATGCCTCTTGCAAACCACTTTCAAACTAGGACAATTGTGGGACATAATCCCTCAGTCCTAAATCCAAATCAAGGGATAGAGCCACTTTCTGGTCCCTCTACTTCAAACCAAGGGGCTGGTGCAGTGCTAAATCAGAACAATGGTAATGGTACGTCTAACTTGGAGGGTAATCCAAATGTAAGAGATAATGTCCTAAACAATGGACAAAATATCCCACGTGTTAATGAGGGAATAGACGTTCAGGCTAATGGTAATGGCCCTAATCATGGTAACTTTGTTGCCAATCAAGGACCAAACATCAGGCCTCATGCAAATCAACCGGTTAACCAACCTATAGGAATTCCATATGACCCCAACGTCATGTTGAGGAATCAGATTATGAAAATTGTATAGGATCAGATGGCTTTTGGGATGCGTCCTGTCATTAGGCCGACTTACACAAAGCCACATCCTGATTGGGTAGACCAAGCATATCCATGGCCTAGAGGGTATAAAGTGCCAGAATTCTCACTGTTTACCGGTTTAGGAGAGGTGTCTACTCTAAAACACATAGGGCGATTCACATTACAAAGTGGTGATGTAACTGATTACCATAAAATGAGGTTTTTTTCTAGTTCATTAACAGGAGTAGTTTTCTCTAGGTTCATCAACTTGCCAGCAAACTCTGTTCAAACATGGCACAATTGGAACAATTATTCCACGCTCAGTTTTATAAAATTGAATCTGAAGTCACTTTGACTGATTTGGCGAATCTACGTCAAATGCCAAACGAATGGGCAGAAAGTTTTCTCCAAAGGTTCAAGACAGCAAGAAGCAAGTGTTTTATACCTCTGCCTGAAAAAGAATTTGTCAAGGGCTGCTTGAGCTTTGATTTAAAAAAGAAATTCCAAGACAAGGAATTTCCTGACCTTTTCCAGTTGAGTGCGAATGTGATTAGGTATGAACGACTGATAAGAGAAGAAGAGCAGATGAAAAATTCTAGTAAAGGGACTTATTACAAAGACCCGAATTTTGACGTTCATACCATCAGCGACGAGTCATACGATCAAGCCAAAATGTGTTTGGCCGAATTAGTCAAAGGAGACACGTATACTTATCCTATAATGGCTAAGCCTAGACCATCTGGCAAAGATGAGCCCATGAAAGATGGAAACATAAAGGCTAGTACGTTCTCGTTCGATGTAACCAAAGCTGACCTTATATTTGATAAATTATATAGGGATAAGCAGATAAAGCTGAGCGATAAGCATAAATTGCCAAACCCTTAAGGGTAAAAAATATTGTAAGTGGCATAATGCATGGTCACATTCGACTAACAATTGTTTGGTTTTTCGCCATGTATTGCAGGATGCCATTGAATCAGGACGAATTACGTTCGACGATAAGAAGAAGATGGCAGTGGATGAAAATCCTTTTCCATAGCTACTTGGAGTGAACATGGTGACGTCTGGTTTCAAAAACAAGTTGCCAAAATTCAAGTTGGCCATAGATGATGGAGAAGAGGACCCTAGACCACATCCCAGTATTTTTGAACTAATCAAGGGGAAAGAACCAAAAAAGGATGGAGACGTCCTGTGTGCAAGATGTAAAAGACATGTGAGTGGGAACACGGAGAAACCAGGGATATGGCAGAATCCCCATCGCCCTACTTTCTTCCCAAACACTCAGCCTGGTAGAGGGCGAGGTACATCATTCTATAGAGGACCACCTTTTGAGAGGCAGTTCAGGCTAGCAGATAATGGGAGAACATTCAGGCCGCAACCTCGCCGGTTAAATGTATGGCATTCGTTCCAGTATAATGCAGGAAGGGCAGTACCCTTCAATGAGATGACTAGAACCCAACAAAGGCGTTTCCAATGAAACTATGGACGAATGATGAGGCAGCAACAGGGAGTGCCACATCCTAAAGCGCCTAAACTACTCAAGGTAGCCAATCAAAATGTTCTCAAAGATAGTGAAGAGACCGGTACAGAAGAATCAATGAAAGAACTGCCAGAAACTTCTTCCGGGAGATCAAAGTTTGAGCGAGACAAAAGGGATGGAGAAGATCCAGATCATCCCCTTACTATCCAGTTCGGTACGTTACCTCCTGTCATGGCCAATAATTACTTACTGGCCAATGAATTCAAGAATAAAGAAAAAGAAGAAGAAGAAAGGGAGGACAACGAAGGAGAGGCTTGCGTGCTGGAATGTGAAGAAGGTCAGACTTCTAGAGAGGCCTACAACGATGAAGAAGACGACGGGATGACAGACATCGAAGAAGAAATAGACCTAGAAGCAGAAAGAAGAATGAGAGGAGTATTGCACAATACTCTGTTGAAGCAACTACATCGAGAGGGAGTTCGGGAAGTAGACTTGTTGGGAGAACCATCTGGACGTCCTTTCGATTTCTATGTACTGTACGGGAAACCCAAAAGGAAGAAGAGAGTGTCTCGCTCTGAAAAGTATGGATCACCTCCAAGAATAATGCCCCCTCCCACAGGTTGGGTAACTGATGAGGAAGCATTAGAAAACAGTAAAGAGGAAATTCAGGAGACAGAGGCTCAGCACGATATGCTGCACGTTGACTTATCACAGGGGGATAATTCGACAGAAAACAAGCAGGAAGTAGAAATAGAGGCTGTCGAAAAGGTTATTTTTAAATGGCCAGCCATGAAATTGACTAAACACTTGAGGCCATTGTACGTTAAAGCTCTAGTTAACGAAATCCCTGTGGCAAAAGTGCTTGTCGACAATGGAGCAGCTATAAACAACATTCCATCTAGGATGATGAGGAAATTTACAAAGACAGAGGGTGACATGATTCCAACAGAAGTCATCCTTACGAGTTTCAATGGAGGAGCAACTTTAGCTAAGGGAGTTATGCCATTGGATATAACTATAGGGACAACTACTAGGACCACAGTCTTCTTTGTAATAGATGGTCCTACTAGTTACAATGTGTTACTAGGAAGATATTGGATACACGGAAGTCGCTGTATACCCTCATCGCTCCATCAATGCCTGATTTTTTGGAATAACAAAGGTGAAGCAGAGGTGGTACAGGCCGATCATAGGCCTTTTGTCGCAGAAGCAAACTCGGTGGAAAAGTTCATGTACGAAGGAAACTATGGACGTGTCAGGGTAGTACAAGATGGGGACGAAACTCAAGTTGTCGCGCAAAGCGAAGAGCCATTTTCAGTGGATGCACTCACTGAAATGTTTAGACAGATAAGGCCAAATATAGTGGTCCTAGAAGAGCCAGTAATTGGTAAAAGAATAATCAAGAAGTCTTGAATGGATTCTAAGCTACAAAAGCAAATGGCCGATATTCAGGCCTTCAAAGCCAGACTAATGGCTTTCAATAAAGAATGCAAGGACAAAATGAAAGAAGAGGCAGCCCTAAGAGCACTGAAAGACAAATGGGCAGTATTCGAGATGGAACAAAGCATTGGCCGAGAAGTCAACAAGGTGGACTATTTAGAAGAAGAAGTACTTACAAGGGAACTGGACGATGAAGTGATGCGGATCATCAAACCTGGATACACTCAAGCACAAGACCCTCTGATCAAAGTAAATATTGGCAATGAAGGAGAAGATCGTCCAACATTCATCAGCCAGATGCTCGATCAAGAGGTTAGTGATAAATTAGTCGCTTTGCTAAAGGAGTATAAATATTGCTTTACTTGGAAATATGAACAAATGACTGGTTTCGATAGAGACTTGGTGGAACATAGGTTACCAGCTAAGCCTAATTTTAAACCTCATAGGCAGCCTCCTAGACGTTTTGCTCGTAATGTACTCCCTGAGATTAAGAAAGAGATAGAGCGATTATTGAAAGCAGGCTTTATTAGAACAGCCAGGTATGTCGAATGGTTGTCCAATATTGTGCCAGTACTAAAAAAGAATGGTAAACTAAGGGTGTGCATAGATTTTAGGAATTTAAACATAGCTACACCCAAAGATGAGTATCCAATGCCCACGGTGGATTCTTTAGTAGACTCAACTGCCGGACACGTCATGTATTCTTTCATGGATGGGTATTCAGGATACAATCAAATTTATATAGCTGAAGAAGACATACACAAAACTGCCTTTAGATGCCCTGGGTCTCTAGGATGTTTTGAATGGGTGGTCATGCCTTTCGACCTAAAAAATGCAGGAGCAACTTATCAAAGGGCAATGAATTTAATTTTTCATGATATGATAGGCAAGTTCGTTGAAGTGTATGTAGATGATATAGTGGTCAAATCCATTAAAGAAGAGGACCATTTCGAACAGTTAAGATGTTCGTTTGAGCGAATAAAGCAATATAAGCTAAAGTTGAATCCCTTAAAATGTGCATTTGGTGTTAATTCAGGGAACTTTCTTGGTTTCTTGGTACACAAACGAGGGATTGAACTTGATAAAAATAAAGCGAAGACCATTTTAGAGGCCAAACCACGTAGCAATAAAAAGGAATTGCAAAGGTTTCTAGGCCAAGTAAACTTTTTAAGACGCTTTATTTCTAACTGTGCAGGGCGAACTAAAGTCTTTTCGCCGCTCTTAAAGCTGAAAAATCAGGACGAATTTGTCTGGAAAGAAGAACATCAAAAGGCTTTTGAAAGCCTGAAGACATATTTATCAAGTTCACCAGTGTTGGTGTCACCAATCCAAGGACGGCCAATGAAAGTGTACGTATCGGCTGAAAAAGAATCAATAGCTGGAATGGTCGCACAGGAAGACCAAGTTGGTGAAGAAAGGGCAATTTACTACTTAAGTAGACGGTTAACAAAATGTGAATGTAATTACTCTGCTATCGAAAAATTATGTCTTGCATTGTATTTCACATGTACAAAATTGAGGGCTTATTTACGGCCCGTAACCGTTTATTTAATTTCTAAAGTAAATTTAGTTAAGTTTATGTTCTCGCGCCCTATTTTACACCAAAGGGTAGGCCTTTGGACATTAGCTTTATCAGAATTCGAGATACAATATATACCTCAAAAGACAGTCAAAAATCAAGCTTTGGCTAACTTTCTAGCCGATCATCCATGCCTTGACATGCTTGAAGAGATTGAATTAGTAATCAATTCGTTTGAGCTAAAACCTTGGGTGTTGTATTTCGATGGGTCAAAAACCTCTAAAGGTGCAGGAGTAGGAGTAGCATTGATTAATCCTTTAGGGATTTGCTACAAGTTCGCATTCACTTTAGACAGGATGTGCACTAACAATCGGGTCGAATATGAAGCCTTAATCGTAGGCCTAGAACTAATGATAGATATGGGAGTAAAAAATGTGATCGTTAGGGACGATTCTTAATTGGTAATTCACCAATTGATCGGTGATTTTAAATGCCAAAGTGATTCCATTATAAGTCAATATGAGATCGCCCAAGAATTGTTACAAGAATTCGACCAAGTAGAACTTCAATGCGTTAATAGGATATATAACGATGTGGCAAATGAGTTGGCCCAAATGGCCTCAGGGTACTCAAAGGTTTTGAATTGAAAGTCTACTTGTGAGTATGGAACCATATTGCCCGTGACCCAAAGAAGGGCGAGACGGATTGAACTTCACTGCATACAAGATGGAGATGCAATGGATTGGAGAACAGAGATTAAAAGGTTCCTTAAAGAACCTAATGGAGGGATTAGTAGGAAAATGAAGTTGTGTTTGCTGAACTATACACTAATAGATGAAGAGTTGTTTAAGAAACGCTTTGATAGTGTATTGCTAAAGTTTGTAAGTTTGCAAGAAGTCAGGACGATCCTGGCTGAGGTGCACGAAGGGATATGTGGAGCTCATCAAGCTGGCCAAAGGATGAGATGGTTAATTATTAGGAGTGGATATTTTTGGCCGAAGATGGGAGAATTATGCGTTTAGTATGCAAAGAGTTGTTTAGCATGCCAAAAGCATGGTCTAATACAAAGGGCGCTAGCACGAGAGATGACACCTATTATTAAACCTTGGCCGTTCAAGGGTTGGGTGATAGACCTGATAGGAAAGATTTATCCCCCATCGTCCAAATAACATACTTTTGTTATAGTTGCAACCGACTATTTCACCAAGTGGGTAGAGGCGATACCTTTGAAAGAGATCACCCAAAAGAATGTTATAGAGTTTATCCGTGATCACATCATTTATAGGTTTGGAATTCCACAAACGTTGATGGTAGATCACGGAACATCTTTGAATGGGGATCAAGTGAACAAATTTTTGAGCGAGTTTGGGGTTAAATTAGTAAACTCCACACCATATTACGCTCAATCCAATGGACAAGCAGAATCTTCTAATAAGATTCTAAAAAATATAATTAGAAAAATGATAGATGAAAATGCCAGAAATTGGCACGAATGTCTAAATAAAGCCTTATAGGCTTATAGAACATCACCTCGGTCAAGTACCAAATTACTCCTTTCCAACTTACTTATGGACAGGAGGCCGTTTTGCCTATGGAAATCAATGTGCAATCGATTAGAGTGTGCTTGCAACATAAATTAAATGATGATGAGTATACCGAATCACTAGTTCAAAATTTATTGGGGTTGGACGAATTAAAGTTGGACGTCTTAGATAGATTGCAAGTTCAAAAACAAAGAATGGCTAAGTTTTATAATAAAAAAGTCATTCAGCCTGGGCGAATTACTTTGGAAGACAATACTCCCTTTGGATAGCAAGGATCCAAAGTACTGGAAATGGTCGCCCAATTGGGAAGGACCGTACAAAGTAAACAGTGTGTTACCCAATGGAGCATATCATTTGGAAGATTTAGATGGCACTAAGCACGTGAGATTCATCAACGGCAAATAGTTGAAAAAATATGTTCCTTTGTTATGGGAAAGTGAACAGATAAAAGTGTAATCAAAACATGTTGAACGATTAAGGATAAAAGGTCAGAGCGAAATACGTTCAAATAAATTCCTTTATTATCAAACGTTCATTACAAAGTTGCAAGATACAAATAATAAATGCTCTACAAGTTACAATTAAAAGTAAGCGAATCTCCCGGTCGATCGTCGAGTAAGAAGGTGGACTGGCCTCGTACCGCCTTTCTAAATGCATCGCTGCAATGGCGGGCATGAGAAGCACTCTCAGCAAGCAAGGTGGCTCGCAAGCATCCCAAAAATTGCCTTCCATCATTGAACCCCTTGTAAGGGACAAAGAGACGATGGGAAAAACTTTGATGGGAAAAACCTTGCTGCTGGCCAAAAAATATTTCCTATACCTCCCATACCAAGGGTGACATCAAGGCAAGTAGTAAAATGGGCGGACCAAACAATCCATCTTTATAGAAGACGAAGGTTTTGGATTGATTGTCAGAATGCCAAACAATGGCAGCAAATTGGTTTTGAAGAAGAGAATGAAAATGAAGATGGAAGATGGAAAGTGCGAAGCATACGCGCATTTATAGGGGGCAGAGATGAAGAGACAGAATATGAACAGCCACATTCTGCCTAGTAAATGGAATTAAGTAGCCCAAAGTCTTGGAAAAAGAGGTGGAAATATCAAGAGAAAATGTGCAAGATTTTTAGCACAAAGCAGTTGAATGCTTGAAGGATTGGCGATTAAAAGACAAACGTCAAATATATGCACAAGAAGTTAACATAGATGTTCATTAATGATGTACAAGGTTACAAAGGGAAAGTCAAATGCTAAATTACAAAAAGAAAAAGTTAAGGCGTCATATGTCTTAATTACAATCCACCCCATACCGAACGAATTCGTTCTCTAAGTTTTTCCTAGTCCTCGTTTTGCCGAGAGGAAGTGATGTTCAATTCGGCCACGACATTATCATCAACTTCCAACTTCTTGTACTACTCGACCAAAGACTTAGTTCGCTCAATTCCCTGGGAGGCGTTACGCTTTTTATCAGCCATTCTCGCCTTGCAATCGTCCATTTTGGCTTGAAGTTCCTTCATCTGAGCAGCCAAACCAACCATCAAAGAGTCTTCAATCATGACTTCGGAAGAGATTTCTTTCAACTCGTCCTCAACTTTGTTGATCTCCAGACACAAAGACTCTTTTTCAGATATGGCACGAAGATATTGAGTATTTTTGACCTTCAGTTCAACATTCTTGGCCAGCAAGGAGAGGACCTCAGAATGGATAACTTTCAACGTCGCTTTAAAATCGACAGAAAGATTGAGCGACGGAAGTGTCAGTGCTTATTCCAACTTTGCATTCAAATGCTTAAGCTTATCCTTATGTCTGGCAGCACTAGCCTTACCAATGTCCATATCCATGAAGGACACGTACTCAAATATCTACTGCTTGAGGAACTTCATATCTTCTTCTGAAGAAGTAGCAGGATGGCCAGATGGAGCAAGGCGAGATGTCTTGACTTGCCCCCAAGAAGTGAACAGGTCTTGGATGGAATGCACAATCTTATCAGCATCCTGCAAAGAAAATTGCCAATACTGAAGATGCTTCCTACAATGAACAAGATGAAAATAAAAGTGAAGCAAAGATTACCTCATCAATAATCTTGGAAGATGGCATATCCTCAGCCAAGGCTGCCACCTGTGGCTCCACCATTCGCGAGGACTTCCCCTTGTCTGAGCGAGAAGATGTTGCCACAACGGGTAAACTCATAGGAGCATCTGCAGAACTCAAAAGCAACAAATCAGAAACCAATAACATAAGCAAAGGTAAAGCATCAAAAAACTGAATTACCTTCTGCTTCGATGTTTGGGGGGTTGACGCCCTGGGAAGAAGGTGGCTCATCCATTGGTTGTGATGAGGATTCTGGAACTGAAGATGTCTCTTTAAGTGTAGTCCCTTCATCAGCTGGTTTGGATGAGGCAGTCTCAGCGGAGGATGATGGAGCAGGAGCTGCTGATACCGAAGCCTTTAAAGGAGAGGCTGAACTTTTCTGAGAAGTCCAAATAAATCATCAGCACACAGAAAAGCTTCAAGTATGGAAAAGTTTGCTTGTGAGTAAACCAATTTAATTACCTTCCTTCTGATGATAAGAGGGGTATCATCATCATCATCAACATCATCCTCCAGAATGGGAGATGCTGAGGTTGGCCGTTTGCGGCTCGGGGCACTTTTGGCTGCAGTAGGCTTGGCAGGGAGAGAAGAAGATGGACGAGCAGACTGTTTAGCGCGACGAGGAGGAGAAGTACTCCGGATAGTCAAAGGAGTGACTAAAATAGGAGGAGGGGAAGAAATGCTCGACTGGTCCAGTGAATGAAAGGCACGATTGGCATCAGTCGCAAACAATCTGCGCTTCACTGACGGCCATAGCTGTTCAAAAAGGGGATGGATGGCGTGGCTAGAATTGAAGGGGGCTAATGAAAAATGGCTCGTCAAAAGAAGATTGCGAGCATTTATAACCTCTGCCTCCGCCTTATTAATAATATGGAAGCAGTCTATCAAGTTCCTTGAATAGCAAGGAGGAACAGGCCAGGTTTGGTCGAAACCAAGTTGGCGAGCAAAAAATTGGGGAGCATATATTTCTACCCCTACCTTGGCATTGGTCCAAGTTAAAATATCATGAAATAACTCCCTCCCGGTTAAAAATTGGATCCAAATAAGTAGAGAGGTGCTCGCATTATCTATAGTGGAGGGAGGATGCACATAGTCTGGAGTCAAAAAAGGGAGGAAAAGGAAAGAAAGAAGGGATTGAATCCAAAGAATAAAAGAATGAAAAAATGTCCCTTCTAGACATATTTACAGGAGTCAGGGGCTCAATGGCTAGCCCATAGCAGCTAGCAGAAGGACGAGGAATTGATGGAGCACCAAGCAATGGAAAATAGGATCTCAACCACATTTGAGTGAACCAAAGAGGTCCACTGCCAGTGGGAGATGTACCATTCTTCAATTGAGTTTGAAGAGAAGCCATGCCTCTATAGAGGGCAGCCAAAAAGAAAGAACATAAATTCAAAGGCCTGCCGCATGCCAATTCGTACGCTATGGGTAAATAACTCAGGGAGGGCTTTATGCTTGGCACACTCAAAACATATTTACAAAGCCAAACCAGAAGAAAGGCCACTCACTCAGTATGGGAAGGCTCAGTGCTCGAATGGTTATGCAGGGTTTGCAGTCTTGAATAAGACTCGGTGAGGTTTTTACCAAACTTTGGGGCGCCACCAGAAATCAAGATACCAGGAAAAATGGTATCGCCCAAAGGTGGCAGATTCACTAGGGCCCCAACATCCCTTAAAGTAATAGACATGGGGCCAAGAGGGAAAACAAAGGTATTATACTCAGAAGACCAAAAACTCAAAGCGATCGAAAAAAGTGTTGAATCAAAAGTAGGGGTTGAAGAGAGTTTTCTAACAAATCAGAAATCCTAGCATTATCAAAAAGTGCCTTAGTAGGACCATGGTCCACAAGGCGAGCATGCCACCTACGAAAAACTACGTCAGATTTGGGCCAAGTGTGAATACCTCTTTCGCGAAGTGGCTCCAGCGGCAGAGAGTTTAGAAATGGAGGGCCTTGAGCACAAGAAAACAGCTGGCCCACCGCCGCTTGTTCGACTGCCTTTGTATTGTTGAAGAAAGGACCTAGGAAGAACTCATTGAGCTCGACATTGGCGGGTGCGAGAAAGTTCGGAGTTATGTATGGACGATTAAGGAGTTTCTGAAAGTCTTCAAAACTAAAGGAATCACCAGATTGAGGTTGTGAAGTAGCAATTAGGGACGAAACGGAGTTTCTCAGAGTTACGTAGCAGGGAAGCAAAGAGATGAACAGTAGAAATGTGAGAGAGAAGCGCGAAAAAGTGAGGCGTGGTTTAATGGTACAGTGAAATGGTGTATTTGGGGGTTATAAGGGTTTGCAAAACGTCGCACATTTTCAAAGTTATGGAAGAAAACAATGATTGAAATTCTTGAGAATTTCAAATGTTGCTGGAAACACAAAAGTGAATATGGCAAAATTTAATAATTGGTATTAATTCTACCATATTAGGGGGTAATTGTTGACACATAAAAATTTAGTCCAAATTGAACGGCCTAAGGAATGAAGTCCAATTGGAGGATTTCCAAATCAGATAGCCTAAAGAATGAAGCCCAATCAGACAATTCAGGATGAAGGCCCAAATATGGAGGCCCATGAACGCGGTAACACCATCGCCCAAGCTTGCAAGTCGCCCAGGATATGAGCGAATGGAATGCCATGCAGTCGCCCAGAGCTGCTACTCTATTCTCGCCCAAACCTTCGAGTCGCCCAAGGTCTTAGCAAACATTAAGTGTTATGGTTATCAAGAAGCGCAGTTATCAAAGCAGTTATTAAGCAGCCCTATCACGTACCACGATTCAAGGAATTCAATCGAAAACGGTTGAACGATGAAGAGTAATGGCAACAGTTAAAAAAGGTAGTTCCATGACAAGTTGGCCATTACGAGGAAAGTGGGCAGTTATAGAACGATCAAGCAGTTTTTCGGCGGTTGATCACAAAGTGATCATCCAGGGAGTATAAAAGGAAGAAAAGACATAGAGCAAAAGGACCCCGAATAAAAAACTCTCGAACAGAGAATATGTAATTTTAAATTTCTTAGTTTAGATTTAAACACTTCTTTCAGTAACTCGTGTGCTTGCGCCCCTTGGAGGCATTCTATTTTTAATTTCCAATTGTAAAGTCATCGCCAATAAAGAACACCCCTTTTTGGGACTTTGTCTCAAGAGATTTGTCCCTTATAAAATCGTCTGATCCCTTTTTAATTGTTACCGACGAACCCGCGCGAAACAGAATTATCAAAAATGTCATTGTAGGACAATTTTGCCCCTCTGAATCATTACAATACCTTTTGTGTCCTTGTACCAAAACTGAGTAATTGTCAGATGAAATGACAACTAGTGTTGGAAACGAAAACCACAAAAAACAAAAACAAAAAACAAAAAAAACAAAAAAAAAACAAAAAAAAAACCAAACAAATTACTGATGAAATAAAAACAAAGGAAGGAAGGGAAACCCTCGAACAAAAAATCCCCAATCTCACTCGTCTCTCTCACTGCAATTGACCATAGGCCGATCGTCGATGAAATTGGAAGTTTTGTTGCAATGGCTTGCCGGCCCACCGTCGAAGACCACTAGCAGAACCTTCGGCATCAAAGGTCCTATACGATTCTTCAGGTTAGGTGTTTTCTTTTGATTTGGTCTTTGCCGAGGTTAGGTGTTTTCTTTTGATTTGGTCTTTGCCGTGTAAAATTTTTACCTTAATCGGAATAAATGTTGTTGGTTCACGAAAGAAAATGTAATCCTTTGCTCGATTCTATGTTTCAAATTCTTTGAATTCATTTTGTGAATAGGTCAAAGATCATACTGTTTTATCAATTTCGTTTAATTCTTCTTCTTTGTTGTTCAGTGTGGTTGAGCTCTTCGAGCTATGAATTGGTAATTCGCCCTATTTGGTGGAAAAATTTTTAAGTCGATTTCGGTTATTTTTTTCTTAGTTTGTTGTTGATGCAGATTCGAGTGGTTTATGTTTTTTTCCTTCAAAAAAATCTTCAATTAATTTATTTTGAATTTGACCACTGCCACTGCCTTTTCTCGTTAGGCCAAAATGTCGAATCTTGTATTTGTTACTTTTCTTCTGACCATTGTCATTATTGTATTTTGATGATTTTGTGTTTGATGGTGTTACTTTAGTCATTTGCCCGGGATGTTCACAGGGATTATTAGACTGTTAGAAGTTGGGATTTCTTATCTTCCTTATGCTTCAATTTTTCAGTAAATGTTAAACTCTTATTACTCTAGCATGCTTGCTAGGATAACCTTAGAAATGAACTAAAATCTTACAGTAAAATGGTTTTTGGATGAAAATTTAAACTTTAATCTTTTGCATTCTCTCAGTGATAAACTACATATTTGAATATGGAGTTTGTTTTGTTGTTACAATACTATTCTTTTCAACTGACAAAAAGTAGCCCCTGTTTGATGGCCATTATTTGGAGTTGGTTCTGTTGTTACGATATTATTATTTGCAACTGCCAAAAATAGCCCCATTTTGATGGCCATTATTATGAGAAAATGGAGTTTTGAATAGTGATTGTTTGAATAACATATGGTTAAGTTGATTTTATGTGCAAAATATTGTATTGTGTAATTATATGATTGAAATGAGTATGAGAATTAACGAGTGTTGAAATAACGGTTGGTATTTGGGGCTTAAATTGTGTAATTTCAAAACTGTCTGTCATCTTGTGCTTTTTAAATTTTGAGTAGTTCCACTAATGAATTTGTGAGGATCTAAGAGCCTCTTGGTATACTTTTAGGCACTTTATCTCATTTGAGGCCCCATTATTTGCATGTAGCAAACAACAATGCAGCTTTTCATTCATTTCATTTCTCAGTAGTCCTCATCTTTGAGTATGTGTTCATATCCTACAAGCAAATGTGTTGTATAACATGTTGACCAAATTTCTCTAATGTCTTCCGGACCTTATTCATAATCTTTGATTTCCCCCTTTCATTTTGTAATGAAATGTGGTCATACTTGACATCTAATGGCAGACATTGCTTTTTTGTAGAAATTTGTTGGCTTATCTATATCTGAAGGCTATATTGCAATTGGCTAGGAAACAACTTCTGAGCATGGAGAAGTGTACATTTTGGACAATGGACGAGAGGTTAGAAAGGCATCCTTCAGTTAAGATCTGTTTGGTTAGATCTAAATATTTGGTTTCTCTTGACTTTAGTTTTGATTCCGTCATTACAATGTGATTCATGCTACTAGACTATCATTACAATGTGATTCATGCTACTGGCCTATCTTATGAAGATTGTTGCGATTTCATGTTTTTTCTATAACAAGTAGTCTTACATGTAAATTCTGATGTAAAATCTTGAATAAAGTGGAGGTTAAAAGTTGAATCTTCCTTTTACGCCAAATAAATGACTTATCTCCAATTTTTGTTTATATGTAACGCTATTTCATAGTGAACTGTATTATAGCACGTGCCTTGCACATGTATCTCACTAGTTTTATTTAAAAATTCAAGTATTGAGTCTTATTTATTTATTTACATTTCATTACTCTGCAAAGTCATCATATTACATCCTACTTTTGTTAATGATTTGATCTGGGCAACATCTACAATTCAAATTATGTGACTGTTTTGAGCAAATGAAATGAGAAATAATTTAAATGGAAGTCTGTTAATTTTCAAGGATTGCCATTTTGGTTGTGTGCATAACATAGGTTCTCTGTGCAATTCAAGTGAGGAAATTATTGATGGAAATATTTACCTGAAGCATTTTTGAAACTCCGGTAAATGTTGTGTAACTTGTGGTGTATTTCTTGATAATTTATGGAAACAACCTTTTTGTTAGACATCTGGTGCTAAGCATGCTGAGGCGCACAATGCATTCCACTATAATTTTACTTGTAAAACGAAATATATTAAAACTACTTTTCTTAGGATGCCTTTTATAGATAACATTTAGAATTGTACTCTGATGTGGAACTTTTTGAATTATATTATACTGTATGGACTTGTAGAATTATATTAAACTTCAGGCAATTACCTATGAAAAAGATGTTATACTTCAGGCAATTGTTCTACAATTTGAAAAATATTTGGGAAGAAGTTTATATAATGTACACATCTGTTGAGAGGCCATTGTTTAGCTGGATTATTAAAGGTATTATTTGACAGGGGAAAATTTGTAAATAACTTTTTAGTTCATGTTGATTTTTTTCCATGAATTGTCCTTCTTCAATTCCTTGTTTCTTTCAATAGCGTGCTTGCCACAACTCTTCCGCTCTTACGTACAGGTAGTCCAGTTTAATTGTTGACAACATTTATCTATTCCATATCAAAGCAATAGTATGCTCGCCGCCGTCCGCCACTACCGTCGCTGTAAGCTTCTCTCTTCCCCCCTCCCGCTTAGTTTTCTAATTTTCATTTATTATTTCCTTCGATTTAATTTACAGTAATTTGCATTTCTCTTCAAGTTATGTGAATTTCATTCGATGTCCTTGCATGTCAATGTTGTTCGCCTGCACATGTAAGTTTAGCTAGCAAACCAACTCCCAGCAAACTGTCGTACCCGAGGTTTCACCTCAGTTTTTCTCGACAGTTAACCCTCCAAATTGTCGGTCTCCGTAGGTCTCGACAAATGATCTGTCGGTACCGACGGTTGACTTTAGTTTTTCTCGACAGTTCACTATTCTGGCGCCTCATTTCCCTGCATTAAATTGCTATATACGTTACAATTATTCATGTTCATCCCATAACCTCGTTTATAAGAATATACCTTGCAGGCATGATGGAGTTCGAATTCCGTATTTCAGAAAGTGCAAGGTTGTCAGCCCACATTTAGCAACGTAGCAACCTCAAGTACGTGAAGACTATCATGGACCATTTCGACGAGCGGCACCGAGAGGACTTCCGCAACTCCTCTCTTGGGTATCTGGCCGACGTTCCGGACATTCAATTCTTTGCCCAACTCATCCAGCAGCTAGTTTTTAGAACCATCCGCACCGATAATCTGTATGAGCTATGGTTCAGCGTGCGAGGACATCTCATGAGATTCGATCAACAGGAGTATGCGCTTGTGACAGGGTTAAAATGCGGTGCATTCCCAGAGGGTGCTGAATTCGATTGATTGCTAGAGAGGAGGCGGTTGAAAGAGAGGTACTTCAAATCCAATGACAAGATTTCGTTGGCTCAGCTACAATATGCTATAGCCCCAAGTTCGACGCCTTGAGCTGATTGCTACAAGCTAGGGCTGGTTCTAATTCTCGAGAGTTTTCAATGCTTCGGATAATAATGTCGGTACCCATTTGCCTACATTATCAATCGTGGATGACCAGGACTTATTTTTTGCCTACCCTTGGGGTAGGGTCGGATATAGGGGTCTGTTGCACGAATTTTGGGGTACTTGGGCAAAAAAATTTCAAAAGGCAAAGAGGAGGAAGGAGAAGAAGATTACATACACAGTCCACGGCTTCCCCATTTCCATGTAGGTATGAACATTGGTTGCATTATTGTACCATGCCCGATTTTCATCTCCGGTAGCGTCATTTGTAGAATATTATGAAACTGAATTTGTGTTTTTATTCCCACAGGTTTGGGCGTACGAGGCACTTCCGGAGGTTGGGGAACATTTTGCCGAGCGAGTAGGCGAACGACTGCCACGACTTCTTTGCTGGTCGGCAAGGAAGCAACCACAGCATCGTACATATGATGCATTCTTCAAGAATGTCAAGGTATACATAGAATAGGATCGCAAGTTCCATTTCGATCGTTTCATTATAGTGTTGTGCCTTCTAATGTGAGTACTATAACCTTGTTTTGCAGCTCCACGTGTAGGCAACACTACGGCTCACTGATGTTGAGGCGCAACAACCCTATTTTTTGACTCTCGTGCCGTACGATGAACCCCCGATTTCGATTCTGGATGACATTGCAAGGATCGTTGTCGCGCCATAGTTCAATGCATCGGGCGACGACGGTCGTGATGGCGGACATGAGACAAGGGAGGATTTCGAGGAGGAGGTATCCGAAGAAGGAAGAAGTGAGGAGTAGATGTCTGGAGGTGATGACGAAAAAGGTGCGTCGGGCAGTGATCCAGACGGTGAGGATACTGGCGAGTCTCACGGTGAGGGCTCCAGCGCCGGTGAAGACACCCGTGGAGGAGCTGGGGATACATCTTCCTCTCCTTGACCGCCACGAGATCCTTCTCTAGAGCGACGGAGCACAACGCAGGCAAGAACTGTAGGAACATTTGCACCCGTCCTGAGTAGAGGGGACGTGGAGGAGCTGCTCTTGGACCAAAGAATTCTATTTGAAATGCAACTCCGGATAGTGAAGCTCGAAATCCAACAGCACGTGACCTCTGAATGTACAAGTTTTCGAGAGTTCTTAGGTACCTTCGTGGCCCGAGCTAGTCCGACTACCGCAGAACCTGAGACAAGGGCCGAGACGGAGGTCGGCGTCTTGGGTTCTTTACCAGAAGGTATGCTTGTTACTTGTGTACAGCTTTTGCTTTACAATTTTAACCAACGTTCATCATTACTCATCATACCTCTGTCTGACATAGTATTGTTCTTGTTTCATACAACTTCGTAGACGTATTCGGAGGACCAGCGGAGCCATGCCCATACGAGTCGGTACGCAATCGACACAGGAAATATGCAAGGTATGTGAATTTTTCATTTGTAGAATCTAAATGTATTACTTCATGTACTTTGAACGGCTGGAAATTTGCCCCACTTATTATAATGAAAATGGTATAATGTTGTTTTCATCAGACGCATCACACATTGCGCCAAGCCAGGACGATCTGAACCTGCTGGTGCCCGCTGCAAGCGAAGAAGTGCAAGGTACTGCGTCCTTTATGAAAGTTTTTTTCAATTGTATTTAACGGCATGTACACTTACATACGTGTTGTACTGGTCAGATGCAGGAGCCACGGAGCCCTTGAATGACGCCGGGGACGATGATGAAGAGGCGGACGGTTGCAATGCGACGGATGGCAATGGTAAGTTAACTGGCTATATTGGTAGTAGTTCCATTGCGCAGTTTTGATCACATGCAATTTTGGTAACTAACTTGGCCCGTCTCTATTTTCTATAGGTGTTGTCACTGAAGTCCCAGCTCCCGAGTCGGTACCCGAAGCATGAGCCAGAGTTCCTACGACGACACGACGCTCGACACGGTTGCGACGACCAGCTGTTGCTAAGAGGATTCCATATACGGGGGGAGGGCGAAGAGAACCAAGAAGTAGCTGTTCTTAACTGGCCAGAGAGCACGACGATGGTTCTGAACTCATTTTTGGGCGGTGACTGAATTGGTAGACGTTTTGTTGGGATGTTAACTGGCTGGATTCTATATCATTGACATGGTTTTTGTTTACCTTTACATTTTACGTACTATTGGGATACCGCGACGATGCTTTCACGCGTTCATCACATTTTACATTGTTAGTGTTGAATGCCATGTCGATTTCACGAAAATGCTTACAGTTTTTGGTACCAGTACATCATATGTTGAACTTATTTTCCAACTTTTATTACATGACTCGTCCGGGAATTTTAAAATTCCCGACGACGTTATGGTTCTGCATATTGTCTATGAACTATATTGTTCTTATGTGTTACATGTTTTCAGTGATTTCGCCCGATGTGTTCAGTGGTTATCCGTGTATGGTGTACGTACGCCATTGTAGTGTTCTCTTGAATGCTGTTTCATTAGTTCGAGGATGGTGTACATATGCCATTATAGTGGGAATTGTGTCCTGAGGCAGTGATGTAAGGCATATATCCGCTATAGTCGTAATTTATTGTTTCATTAGGGCGGAATATATCCGTTATAATCGTAATTTATTGTTTCGATTATCACGTGCGAGTGCATTACTAATAGTCATTAAATTTCAGAAGATGAGCTATTGAAAATGTCGAAACCATGACAACCACAAGCTACGGGCTAGAAAATGACTTTATATTCGTTTCATTATGTTTCATGCATCGTCGAATATGTACGTTGACATCATGGGCCACATGGGTGAGACCCTATACCCTTTTGAACATGGTACAAGTAGCTGAAAATTAGTTTGACAATATTTTAGTTGCAGGATATCCCCATTGCTTAATAGTACACAAGATTTATGAGCCTTTAAGATCCTAATAATTATGGAAAAATGGGGATAAATGTGCACTTAATTTATTGAACAATCACACCAATTGGTTTTCACATTGACAAGGAGATTGGAAATGGTGGTTGGGAAGATGATGAACATAATTGCTCCCCATTTTTCTTGCTTATAAATACAGGATGTGAGTTCATTGTATCCTAGAAATAACCTAGTTGAATACCATTCTTAGAATTAAAAGTCCTCACACACTATTTGTTTCATCAATACTTTACAACATCGATATAATGAGTTTGTCCACAAGAAGCATTGAACCGTTCAACATCAACGAGCCAGTACTAGTTCCCAGCTCATCTCTATTATTTCCAATCTACATTTCATTAGACGATGAGGAAGCTAACCCTCGTATTGGTAGAAGAGCCATTTTCCTCGTCCCATTTCCCAACTTGGAAGATGTAGCGACAGAGGGTGTGCAATCACCCAACGTAGTGTTCAATGAGGATTTCGAGGTCGATGCTGGATACGAGGGAGGAAGTGACGATGACGAAGACGGGCCGGCGTACGTCCCACATAATTAGGTAATTATCATCTCGTTAGATGAGTCGAGCGAAGACAACGAGGGACAAAGCTCAGTTGTGGAGGACGAATGAAGTGACACCCATCTTTCATAGTGAATAAGTGATGTAGTCCTGTATTTTGTACTTTTTCTATTCGGTGAACGCAATTGTAAAGGCCTGCATTACCATTCCCGTAGGATGCTAGGGATGGTGTATTTTGGGGTCCAACTGTCGAGAATGACAGAGACAATTTGTCGGGCATGACAAATGAAGTGTCGGGGTTCTGCAACAGTATTTTGTAATTGGACCCATATTTTGTAGTAAGTGGACCCGATGGAATAGAAATATTGCACTTACAGTAGTAAGTTCTTGCAGCTCGTTTGAATAGAAATATTGCACTTGTATTGTTGTATCGCTAGATTAAGTTCTTCTCCAGATGCCAAATACAGTACCCATGCTGAGAGAGAGGAAATACGTGAGCAATGACATTAGAAACACTATTTTTCCTATCGGAAACTAAAACCAATTCAGCCGAGTCTCCTATAAGCTCTTTCAAGTTCGACATAAACCACATCTACGATCTATTTGTTTCGGCATTTACGATCCTCCATGCTAGGGGATAAATCTGTTTGTTGGCATATTGGCTGGTTGCTAGCAGAAGTGTACCCTTGTATGGACCTTTCAAGTGACTATCGTCAAGACAAATAATGGGCCTCAAGTAGTGTATGTAACCACGAATACTTGCACCGAAAGCCAAGAAGAAGTAATGAAACCTGTTACGGGAATCAACTTCAATATGGGTTACTGTCCCCGGGTTACTCTCTCCTAGGACGTGACAGTATGACAATAGTTTTTGAAAACTATCCCCTGGTGTACCATGTAGCATATGTAAAGCAGCCACCTTGCCCCTTTGTGCTTTTTGGTAACTTATTTTCACACCAAACTCGCGTTCCATGCCACGTGCAATAGCGGTAGGATCGTACGATCGGTATGGATTATCTAGTTTTCCCAAAATATGCTGGGCAGTTACAGAAGTAGTGGCATGTCGATGTGCATTATGACAAAAATCTACGGAACATGTGTGAACATTGTTGAATTTACGGATCATGAATATTGCAGACTGCTTCACACTCGAAGCCTGTAACATCCACTTGTAGCTATCGTCTGTACATACCACAGTTAACATTTTGAGGCTTGACCTGCTGACCTTAAAAAAGAACTTGTCTTGCAAAGCAAGCACACGAATTTTGGAGTACAGCTCTCTCTTACTGAAGAATATCTGTCGTTCAACAAGATCGGATGTACTTACACTTGTAATCCATTGGTATGTATCCAAACTCTGGGAATGTGATGACATTGTCTCGTCAACATCGGCAATATTAGCACCATTTGTACCATGTAACGGCTCATCCAACATCTCATCTAATGGTGCAGCCCCAACGTATTCAATTGGACTATCGGCTACATTATTGTTTGGGGCTCTAGGCTCATAACGAACATCATCGTTAGCATGGGGAACATCCGCTGCTCCGAACGATGGTTCATGTAAATTTGTATCCCTCCCCATGTTAACACTTGGCAAATCAGTTTCCAAAATAGTAATGCAGAGGGCAGTTTTCGTATGAACGGATTTGTACCAAATTAGGTCTTTATCTTCACGTATTTCAGCCGGTGGTAAATTGAAGTTCGGTACTCTGAACTTTAATTCAATTTTTGTGCGTGGATTAATAACACCAAGTTTATCATTCAACAATAACAGAAGACCGGCTACGGTAATACTTCTCGGCACTAAAATGGAAGTGGTTTTGTCCCCTGTCCACTTCCATTCATCATCCACGTGAATGAACTTTCTTCCATATGACACGATGAATCTGAAATGATTGTCTATACCTAAAATATTGAGATTAGAACGATAAGAATATAGATCCAATGAATGTGTCGATATGTATTAGCATGGAAGTGACACTTTCCAATATTTAAACTGATGCAAAAACATAAGGTGAAATGAAGGGCGTCAACAGTTTTCAACTGTCGATTTCGACAGTTAAAATGTCTAACCCGACAGTTCAACTGTCGGAACTGTCGACAAGCTTAGAGTGTGTTTGGTACCTTATTGAAAACATTAATGGTTATAATGAATTCTCAACTACAACAACTACATCATCACAGCATCTATCTAGAAATAAATGACTGAATGCTTCATTAAGAGCATCACGATCAATAAGAATTTTTAAACCATTCTTCACTTCCATATCATGTTGTTTTTAGCATTTAAAAAAGACAAAGCTATTCCATAAAAATATAAACAATTCGTAAAAACTAACCTCTTCAAATGGCTGATGAATCCAATATTTGTGTCTTCTTGATCAAGAAATGAAGAAGAAGGATGAAGTGAGGGTTTGTTGGAGAAGAGATTTGGTTGATGTTAAAATGAGATTTTCTACTTCTTTTGTATTTTCTTGTTTTCTTGTAAATTCATATTTACACATACAATATACATATATCCATAGATTATAATATATAAATTTAAATATCCATGATTATAATACATAAATTTAACTAATCAAATCATAGCATTAATTGGATTGGAAAGGTAGTATTAAATGCTCCTAAAGAGGGGAATGAAGGGTAAGTTGGACATTTCAAATTGAAAAAGTGACATTTTTGATAAAATTTGGTGCCCATGCAAATTTTTGGTGCATTTTCAAAATAAGTGACATTTTTTATAATTTCCCCTTTTAAAAATGATGTTGTCAAAGGTGGGAAATTTTATTTTGACTTATTGAATTCTTAAAATTATACAATGACCTATTGAGTGTTAAAAGACAAAAATGTCCTTAAGTGTATTATGCAATTACAAAAGAAGGGTTTGTTTAAAAGACATTATTACCCTTTTGTTAACAAATAAAAACCAAACACTTTCCACTTAAAATATCAAAATCAGCAAACTTTTCATATTTGTTTACTCCAACACAGATAAAACGCTTTCATATTTCATCTGCTAGAAGCTCAATATTTGAAAAATTCATCGAACGCGGTAGCTAAAATTTTTTTATATCAATCTCATCAGATCAGTAAGTTTATAATACACAGATTTAATTTTGTTTTCGTTAAATTATTTTACGTTTGTATAGATAAATTTTTTTCCGACATATATGTTAATGTAGATAGTTTTATTAATAGATTTGTGAAAAATTTTAAGCCTTTGATGAGAAAAAATTAATCTGCATTAATACTGAAAAATTAATCTGCAAAAATTTGGTGTGTTTATTCTGCCGGATAGCGAATTTGAACTAGTGGCTGTCCAGTTAACAGTTGAAAAAATTCGGCTAATTTAACAGACAGCTGGACAGTTGACTGGAACAGCCGAAGCCGATTGTCCAGCCAAGTCGAACAGCCGGCTATTTTTACAAAACAACAGGCCGAAAACAGTCGGTTGTTTTAAATTATTTCCCCTATTACATTCAATATTTTCTTGCAATTAAAAATTCTTTTTCGTCACGCAGATATTGTTGCAGTCCCAATTTGTTATTTTGGTAATTTCGAATTAGACGAAAGAGATCGATGGGTATGGAAATGGACGAGCGATAAATGTGGTGGTATCCCAATTTCTATAACAGAAACAACAACGTATGCAGAACTCTATAATCTTTTACAGAACAAGCTAAATGTCAATTTCTTTCAGTATGACATGGAATTTAAATTTAAATTCAGCGATCATGAAGTTTCGAGTCCACCTATAATGATTTCATCTGCTGTTGAAGCGAATTATCTGTTTGAAATGAACAATAGACACTCGACTCCTGTTTGCGTGACTTTAGTGAGGAAGGATGTCGTCGAATGTGAACATGTAGACTCAGATGGAGGAGATAACAATGCTAATGATTTTTGGGATACGGTCCAGATAGCTCATGAAGATGATGAGTGTGAAAATACAAATACTTTTATAGACGAGGATTTGATCGCTTTATCCCGATAGTGACATGAGTGGGATGGGATCTCAGGGGCTGGATCAAGTGGACCGTCCTCTAATTCCTCCCGTGTGGTTCCAGATAGTGAGGATTTGTATGTCGAGAAACTGTTTGAAACGAAAAAAGATTTGCAGGAAGTTGTGCACCTAATTGCGCTAAAATACAACTTTGAGTTCAAAGTGAAAAAATCGAACAAGTCGTTGTCGACAATTGCCCACGTAGATGACAGTTGCTATTAGCGTTTGCGAGCGACGAAGATGAACTCGAATGAGTGCTTTGTAGTTCGCAAGTACACATGGGAACATACTTGTGATGTGGGATTACGTCGAGATGATCACAGGCAAGCCCGAGTTTGATTTATTGGTCGACAGATAATGCATAAGTATCAGGATCCTCGTATGATCTACAGACCATCGGATATCATTAATGACGTTCATTGAGAGTGCGGAATAGTTTTGAGCTACCAGAAGGCTTGGAATGTCAACAAATGTGCATTTAAGGATTTAATGGGCTTTGCAGAGGAAAATTATGCTAAATTGGTCAGGTATTGCCATAACATAGAGAAAACTAATCATGATTCGGAATTTTTTATTGAGACGGAGGGTGGGAATTGCTTCAAATTCTTCTTTATGGCTCTTGGACAATGCATTTGGGGATTTCGAAATGTAATGCGACCCCTAATTCTAGTTGATGGTTCAACACTGAAATCTAAATATCAAGACAAGTTGATTATTGCTACATGTCAAGATGCCAACATCCTAATTTACCCTTTCGCGTTCGGCATAATTGATAGTGAGAATGACCTGTTGATGTGGTGGTTGTTCACAAAGTTAAGGGAAGTAATCGGGGAAGTCGAGGACCTTGCATTTGTAACAGATCGAGGACAACCTTTAATAAATGGTATCACTGAAATTTTTCCAGATGCACATCATAGGTTTGCATGTATCATATTCAAGGCAATCTGAAGACCAGGTATCGGGGCAAAGGTATCATTTCATTGTTCAGGAGAGCGGCTAAAGCCTACAGTCTTGAAGAGTGTAATAAGTTCATGGTTGAAATAGGAAGTAAATTATTCGATGCATGGGATTATCTAACAAAAATGAGGATTGAACATTGGGCGCACTCTTTTTTTCAGGACGTCGATACAATATGATGACGTCAAACAACACGAAGTCTCTCAATGCATTATTCAAGAAGGATCAAGAATTACCCATTCTTGCACTGATTGAGAATATCCGTACCAAGCTGCAGCAGTGATTTCACGATCAATGTGCGGAATCACAGAATTGTACGAGCGTGCTAGCCCCGGTGCAAGAGGAAAAACTATTCAAAGCTAAAGAACTTGCGAGACAGTTGAATGTCGAACCACTAGACGAGTCGCGCTTCTCAGTGGAATGTGTACGTAATACGACATACATGGTGGACTTGACTGATAACACATGCACTTGTAAAAAATTTCAATGAGAGATTTTTCTGTGTGAGCATGCAGTCGCGGCTGCTATGTATCGAGAATTTGCACACGACTGATTATTGGAGAGCTGCGTACGCTGAGACAATATTTCCTCTGTCGAACGAAATTGAGTGGGAAGTCCCCGACCATATTCGCCCACTCAATACATTGTTGCCACCTCTCATTGAATCACGTGGTCCTAGATGTCCAAGTACGTTTAGAATACCATCTACCGGAGAATTCCCTCGACCACGTAGGCGCAGCCGGTGCAAATCAGTAGGGCATACTTGCCAATATTGTACAAGTCACGTTCCTCTAAATGATAGTTAGATCATTTGGTAATGTTGTCCATCTGAATTAAACAGTGTTTGCATTTATTATACGATGACAAATTAATTGCTGTCGTAGTTAATAATCATTTCATAATCCATCACAGTGTGTTACAAACATTTCGTAAATGCAACAAATCAATATTTATAGTGTTCACAATTATTTCGTATTTACAAAAAATTACAACTAATAATTACAGTAAATCTATGGATCACTATTAAAATAGAATAAGTCACATGCCAACTTATTCCGCCAACTCTGCATCCAGGATTGGTTGATTCCATCAACCTTATGTGCTATACTTAGAAATTCGATGTATTTTATTTCAAAAATGCCATAATCGCCACTGCAAATGAACAAAAATGAGTTCAATTAGTACCGTGTAGCAAAAAAAATTAAGTTTTAAAAAATTTAGAACCACTTACGATATTATCTGCCTCGCTGTAGTTGTGTCCCACAAGATAGCTAATCTGTCCTTCACAGTCAATCCCGCCTGTCTAGCTATCAAAGGGACAAAAACAGCAATGGGCTCCAAATTTTGATCGAGCTGACCCTATGTCAGACATGAATGATCGGGGTCGTATACGTATATAGTAGACTCAGTGAACACAATCTCCAAGGCCATGCAGTGATGATTCACGATCATTAATATGTACATATGTGTACAACCCTCCCATGACTTCCCCCCGACACGTGGCCACATCCCTATGGTCCACTCGAGCATATAGTCGGGCACCGTGTACTCCTTATCAGCGTGTTGAAGAGACTAGTACCCAATGTTAACGCTTCGTCTGAACTCCAAAATTGAGTATGACTCGGCTAGGACTGTCAAATGAGCTCGGATATCTTTGAACCCGATCAGCAACAAGTCCATGGCCAGGTCGATATGCTGCATTAATAAATAGCGATACAAAATGGAGTTATTTCATTGCATAAACAAACTATGATGTACAAGTCATAAAAATTAACAGTATGACTGCTTCACTTACATCGTCGGCAAGCCAGGCTCCAGAAGTGATGATGTCGTGGAACCACTTATAAGTATCGGAGATCGTCGCAGTACCGATCGTACAGCTGGTCCTGATAAAAGAAACAGAGAAATGTTGAAAAAGCGTATACGTGTAACGATCACTGGTATATACTAATATCACTAATATCATGAATACTAACCTGGGCAACATTTTTCTCCACTCCGTCTCGAACGTTTTCCACTTGACATGGTCCACCTCCTGAAATAGGTTAGGGATCGTCCCATCAACGAACCTCCTCCTCTTCGTCTTAGCCGTGAAGGGAGAGACAATGTATTGTGACGTCACTCTTGGCCTCTTGCCTACCACCAGCTCCGGCAAGTCAATAGCACACTTTTTGGCCCCGTCACGGCCATCGTCCTCTCCTCGCCCACCTCGGGCATCGTTCCCTCCTCTGCCCCGACGATCGCCACCTCCTCCATGCTCTCCTCCTCCTCCGTCCCTATCGTCACCACCTCCTCGACCGTCGCTCCCATCCCCGAGGGGCCCACCACCTCATCTATCCGTGTCAACACCACCTCCTCGACCCCCTCATCAGCCATCGTCGGCACCACCTCCTCGACCATCGCTCCCGTCCCCAACAGGGCCACCTCCTCCTCCGCTCTCGGGTCCACCTTATCCTCCATGGACCAAAAAGAAAGTCCCATGCATCCTCTGACCACGACTGTGGATGACCCCTATCTCTCTCCGCTCGATCACCCCTCGGTCGTCACCTCCGTCAACCTATCGTCTGCCTGCTATATCACCTTGAAGTGCTGTCACCTCATCATGAAGGTCCCCTAAATGCCCACGCAGCACTCTAATATCATCAGCTATATCCTCGACCCTCCTTACCAACTGATGTCCCAAATCGTCGATCCGCTCCACCATATCTCGACGTAGCGCTCTGACCTCCTCTGATATAATTCCTATCAGCTCTCGACGCAGTGCGCCGACCTCCCTTGATATAACTCCTCCTAGCCCTCGACGCAGCGCACTGACCTCCCCTGATATAACTCCTGCCAGCTCTCGATGCAGTGCGTCGACCTCCTGCATCATAAATCTAGTTAGGCGATGTAGAGATCATCAGAATAATCACCCTGAGAGGAGGAAGTGACGCCGACGGCGGAGGTGATGCCCTCGACAGAGGTGATACCGCCCACGGAGGTAATACCCGATCAACTGGCTCGCTGTCCTGCACAAACTTACATATTATTAACTTATTCAATAATTGCTAATTCATACAAAATATTAATCAATAATTCACTTACCCAATCTCTATCGGGGATCGAATCAGACATTTAGTCGTCTTGGGCGTGCCGAACCGCTACTTTACGCATGAGACCTTGCGCCTCCTCCTCCATTGACGGCGTCAAATGAGTTATTACTTCAAGCTGACATATTGACATTCTAAAAAAATAAAATCATGTAATGTTACACTATGTACAATATAAATCACAAATTTATAATACTGACATGAGGGTCGTTGATGAGAGTCGATAATTGTTTCCCAGTGGGACATCCCTCCCCTCGAGATGCTCACCAATGGTGCATCCGAGGGTAGCATATCTCCTCTCGTCGCGCAAAAGCGGGTACCCAATATGGGGATGATCTCATACGTCCAGACCTGCAACACATAAATTAGTACATGCAAATTCAATAGAAAAATATTTTAACATTGATTGCGTTAATCATTTACTTGTAGCGTCAAGGGGAATCCGTACATATCGTACTTACGCACGGGCCTCTTGGGCTTCGAGTGCGGCCTGGTGAAGATGTGAACGGTGTTCTTGAAACATCGACGGCCTATGTTGTCGACGATCTCGAGGTAAAAGAGGTCGATTGTTATCTTCTTGTGGTGACACTGCATCATGCTCTTAATGATGTCGACCAGACCTAACTTCAATTTGTCCAACGTCTCGTCACATTTCCTGATCGCGTTCATCAGTTGAGGTAAAACCACCGTCCCCTGTCCCTGGAAGTAAGTGTCCTGTAGCCTATTTCTTCTCTGAGTCCCACCGCTACCTGCCTCATCGCCCGTAATCTTCAATCCAGTCAGTAGGGCAAACTC
Source organism: Olea europaea var. sylvestris (assembly GCF_002742605.1). Lineage (NCBI taxonomy): Eukaryota > Viridiplantae > Streptophyta > Magnoliopsida > Lamiales > Oleaceae > Olea > Olea europaea. The sequence continues at coordinate 98,452 of NW_019236892.1, forward strand.
GAACATAGAAAAGCTAGCGACTTTGACCTCGAGGTCGAAGTGGAAGACATCGCCATCAACTGGACTCAGCAGTCGACATAAAAGAGCATCGATCATCTGACCCGAATACTGCAACTCTCTCATACGGTATAGAGCCCACAAAAGGGACTAGCACAACATATCTGCATGTTGGTCGTTCAGCAGCTCCATGACCTGGGTGAAACTGTCAAAGTTACTGTTCCATATAACTTTGCCTGACATTCGTCTTAGCTCTGCATCCAGATGATAATCCATCATGCAAAAATGAAACAGAATATTAGAACATTGTACATGAAATAATGGAATGAAGCATAATAACCCAAAATTAAGCGAACCGAATTTTTAAAATCACAAATATTTTTACATTAAAATTATAACTAAAATGAAAATTTTAATTTAAAATAAAATAAAATAAAAAATTATAATTAAATAAAAATTAAAATTAAAAATTAGAATTAAAAATTAGAATTAAAAATTTAATTTGAAATTAATTTTAAAATAACAAATTTCTTTACACTAAAATTATATAAAATGAAAATTTAAATTTAAAATAAAATAAAATAAAAATAAAAATTAAATTAAAATTAAAAAGTCAAAATTCGGACTAAATAATTAATTTGAAAATAAATTCTAAATTAACAAATTTCTTTAAATTAAAATTAAAATTTAAATGAAAATTTAAATTTAAAATAAAATAAAATAAAAGACTAACAATTAAATTAGAATTAAAAATTTATTTTGAAATTAATTTCAAAACAACAAATTTCTTTACATTAAAATTATAATTAAAAAAATGTAAATTTAAAATAAATTTATAATTACAATTTAATTTAACATAAAAAGTTGAAATTAGAATTAAAAAAGTAATTTGAAAATTAATTTTAAAATAACAAATTTCTTTAAATTAAAATTATAACTAAAATGAAAATTTAAATTTCAAATAAAATAGAAAATTAAAATTAAAAAGTGAAAATTCAGAATAAATAATTAATTTGAAAATAAATTCTAAATTAACAAATTTCTTAAAAATAATTTAGGAAATTTAATATTACAAAAAAAAGGGCTATTAACAGTCAGGTTCAACCCGGCTGCCAAACAGCCGGTCGACTGTTAATTAGCCAGCTGCAACAGAAAATCCACCTCCACTTGCTACAGTCGGCCGGCTACAACAAAAAATTCACCTCCACTCGTCGGATTCAACCATTTTAAACGAGATGGAGCTCCCCAAACACCAAATATTGGCCAATATACTTCATCTATACGCAAATCTACCCTAAATCATGCACTTCATACCACAAAAATCATATTCCAACCAATAATCTAACTAAAACTCAACAAAACTCAATAATCTAATTATAATTCCAACAAAACTAACCTTTACAACTCTTAAAAGTCGGCAACCGGAAGTTCTTTGGTGAGGGAGATGTCTTGATGATGGACTATCAGTGAATCTGATTTTTCCTTTCCAAACCGTCAACAGAGAGAGAGGAAGATGGAGGGGTATTTTTGAAAAAGTGTCTTTAAATTGTGTTTTTGCTTTTTTTTTTTTTTTTTTTTTTTCCCTAAAACCAGTCAAAGGCCAAAGTGGAAATAAGGGCGGGTCAAATGGCCATTTTCATTTATTTCGTCCTAGGGTTTGCATAATTCTCAAAAGGGAAAAGAACAAAGATTCGATTATGAGATGGACATTTAGGCCGCAAGAGTATACCCGTTTTCTATAAGCCCAAATTACTTGTAAAAAGTCCTTTAAAAGCCGAACGACTTGTTGGGGCTTTGGGCTGATAATCATAGGGATAAATTACACTACGGAACAATACATGAATCCGGCTTTAACTATACCTCAATTCAATTTTAAAAGAAAACGTTTAGAAGTTCAAAACGGAGATGATAATTAATACAGGTTGTATATAAAATAAATTCTAATAAATGTACCTCTTAAAACAATGTTTGCAGTTACTATTCTAAATGGACTCTCCAAAACAAAATCAAGCAAAATAAAAGTCTCTTCGGAGCAAATATTCTCCATTACTACTATCGGTATCTAATTATTTGAAAATCATTTGAGATCACAAATTAGAAGCTATTAGAAGATCAAACAAGAGCAAATAACTTCGATTCTTATCATCGGAATTTGGCTAATCGAAACCAATCGGACCATTGAGGTCACAATTTGAAAGTTGTCGACATCGTGTATCAGAATCGAATAAGGAGAGTATCTACTGAGAACTCATTTGAGCAAAAGAACTTTGATTTTCATCGACGAAACCTGGTTAATCAAATCTATGACAAATTCGAAGAACTGAGGTCGAAGAAATTAATGGCATGTGACCAGTTCTCTTGAATTTGTAACCTATAACCTATTCACTTTGACATGTGATATGTAACCTATAAACTGTTACATGTTACATTGATTCAATGATCTGTGACCAATTCTCTTGGATTTGTGACTTGTGGACATTATTATGTTACTTATGTAATATGGCTTGTGATCTATAAACTATTACCTGTGATCAATAACATACAAACTATAACATGTGTAATTGAATTTGTGACACGTTATCAGTTCACAAAAACATGTGATATATAATCTGTGACCAATTAATTTTGGTCTATGACCTATTTTATTAATCGATGACCTATATACAATATGACTTGTGGACTGTGGATTGTGACCTATGACATGCAAACATAATTTGTGATCATTTTTGTGTTTGATCTGTGACGTGGACATTTATATGTGACCTATGCACAATGATTTATAACCAATCACCACCACTAGATTTCAACACAGCATTCGACATAACTCTATAAACATATGAGCACCACCACCACCACAAAACCATCTCAAAAATCATCGCAAAACACCTCCAGCACCACCACTTCCACCACCACCACCAAAAACCGCCACAAGACACGAGCCATTAGTTCGTTGAAATCCCTTGGATGGTTTACTTCGCTTGTCGCGACTTTGTTTGACTCTCCTTATCTCAAAACCTTCTTTAGTTTATTTTCTTTTAATTGTTAGTAATTTTCTCGGTCATTATTTGTTTCCCTTTCACTAAAATTTGTTTTCAAACTTGAAATTTAGACAACCTACAAAATAGTGATAATGATAAATGAAACTAAATGTTCTTTGAGATATACCCATGAATATGATTATTGGTAAGAAGATTTTTTTATTGGAATAAAAGACTGGGTTTTTACTCTTGATTCCCAGACTTACATTTATTATTTTCAATTAATATTTAAAATATATTAATTCTTAATTTCTTGTTAAAATAAGAATGCTTAATCTACATTCAGGTACATGTAAAAATCTAAATGGAATTGTTATCAAGCGCATGTTTGGTAGAAATTTTAATCCAATTAACATAAATTTTTTAGCTGTTATTTCACTATTTCAACCTTCATTTTTTAATTCTTCTCTCACAGATAGAATCTACTTTATCTCTAACGGTCAAAAAATCAATTAACAAAATTCCTACCAAAGAATCACCAAATTTAAGAATCCATTCTCGTTAATCAACGTTACAATATCGAAATAAAAAAAATTAAAAGTATTATTAAAAACATGAGAAACATATATCATATTAAAAAATAAGTGAAGACGAAGAAAGAAAAAAGAAAAGAAAAGGAAGTTTAATGGTATTAAGGATTGTGGTGTACATAAGGATTAAAGAGATAATTAAGTGGTTATTTTAAGTCCAATTTAATAAATAAGAGAAATATTTAAAAATGTGATGTAACAAAAAAAATTTTCGTGGTGGTAATGAAGTCACCCAAATAGAATTTGAGAAACCACTATTTCGCTGCTTCTTAAAATCTAGCCTCAAATGCTACAATTTTATTTATTTATTTATTTTTCTAAGATTACTAAACAAGAAACTCCTAAAATTGTTTGTGATTGTTTCGAAATCAAAAGTTAGCCTATAAAAGCATTTTCAGATGAGGCCTATCTATAACAAAATCTCTACTTAGACTATGAAATGATTATAATAACGTGTTAAACTATTTGATCTAAAAATTTAAATTGTTAAAATTTAAAAATTATTTTCATGCTAGAAGCAATATTGCTTGTTAAAACCTTATACGGGCACATTTTTCTTTTAAATTAAAAAACGTGGCAACAAGATTTAAATGAGGACATTTGCTTGCTTTAATATCGTATTAATGTACTTACAATGTATAACAAAAAGATCATATATATTATTTAAATGTTATATTCAACCCTCGATGTATATGTAAGAGAACATCTATTTTTTTTTTTTTTTTTTTTTTTTTTTTTGGGTTTTATTTTTGTGAAAAAG
>NW_019236892.1:102786-135113 GCF_002742605.1 Olea europaea var. sylvestris
TTTGGAGATTGAATATTGGAAAGAAGTATGAATGAATTTTTGAATGGTCAAGTTTAAAGCATCCTATAGGCTATAGAAACGAATCAACATGATGCCAACACTAGTCAATATGCGAATGTGACTTGTAATTTACAACAAAAGTAATGGATTAGTTAAGGAGTTCATTACACTTTAATACAAAAGGACAAAATGATACTAATTATTTTATAAAGGTAAAAGTACGCTATGTAAGGACAAAGTGGTATTAATTAAAGTACATAGAATTGCGAGCCTTACCAAGTCCACTGTGTTCAAAACAAGTGTAGATGAGTCAACGAGTCAATTTTTTATAATGAATTGTTCCCAAAAAAAAAAATATATAGATTTTATAATTGGTTGAAAGCGTGTTTGAACAATCATCTTCAATAAATTGATACCTAACTCTAAAAATCTCGTACATATTTGTCGGAATGTTATGACAACGCATTTAATATATTTCCGAGTTGGTTGAAATATAATCGGAGAAAAAACTATACAACATAAATAAAACTACATACAATTCAACATTTTTTCTCCAAGCATGTTAGTAAAAGATAAGATAAGTAAAGAGCCTGTTTGAAAGTGTTTTTGAAAATTGATTTTTTTAAGGGTTTGGTACTTATTTTGTCACAAATAAAAGGTTCAGATCTACTAATAGATGAAAGGTTTGATACCTTCATTGCAATTTCCCCCTTTTCGTATTGAAAAACAATCATTTCCCTATAAATAGCACCTATGCTATATTCAGTTTAGTGCTAGACAAGAAAATCAATTGGAATCCAGCCAAGCAAAGAAATCTAAAGAACCTGCAGGCGATGTCTCTGCCAAGCAACAAAAATGGTGGAGATATGCAAAGGCAAATTGAGGCTCCCATTCCATGGATAGGCATGTATGTAGCTGCAGCCTCTTTTGTCTGCTCCCTGGCAATGACAGCGGACTTGTTCCATGGATACCGAACCAAAAAGTTATGGTTTCCATCCAAGTACTTCTCAATCAATGCTGCTACTTTGTCATTGTTACAAGTGGCAATGAAGCTGCCCGTTGATCTTTCGACTTATATGTGGGCTGTTACCGATAGACTTGCAAAGGTCAGTAGCCTAATTCTTGTGTCAACTGCTATGGGAAATTTCATGACTTCTTTTGGATCCATGAATATTAAAGAGATTTTGTTAAACGTAACTGCTTTAGGCATTCTTGTTATCACAGTCATTGTTAATGTCTGTATCCAAATCATCCAAACGAGGCATTTTCTAGGCACTCGAGAACTGTATGCCGAGGAAATCATAGCTAGTTTCTCCATCCTACTTTTGTTTGTTATTTTATCTGCTTCTGCTATAATGGTCCCAACAGCCAAAAGATATCTTGAAATGAAGTACCAAGAAAAGCTGAAACTGGCTTCAGAGGAAGAACTCGAGCAGTCTGTGGAGTTTGAGAATCTCACAACGGAAAAACTAAGAGTTATGATCAGGAAATACTGGGTGATGGCAGAAACTAGTAGCCCTCAATTCGTGATTGCACGTTCTGTGACCTGTTCGACTTCAGGTGTAATTTGTCTGCTGATTGCTTTCATTTTGGCACAAGCTCAGGCTCGAATGGCCAGAAACGGTAAAATTCTCAGCGAAATGGCTTCTAACTATGCTTGGTCGACGAGTTGGATAGTACTTGCTCAATCTGCTGGGGTGTTAGTGGGTACTGTTGCCCCTGCATTCAGATGGTTGACTGCAGTAAATTTTGCATACTCAGGAAAAGGCCTGATGAGCTATAAGAGTGCATTCAAAATTGAGACTTACTGGACTCAGATGCTGATGGAGTGGAAGGAAAGCTCCTTGCCATTGGAAATTAGAGACAGGAAATGGAGAAAAGTTCTTCATGATGCAAAAGGACTAATTCTGAATTTTGCCATTAGAGTTCAGATGTTGATTGTTCTGTTCAGCAAGTTAGTCCAACTTATCTCTATCTGTTTCATGAGTCGAATAATCTTGTGTTTCCACTGTATCACAAGGTTGAAGAATAGGTCCACCTCTGGTACATCAGACATTCATGTGGTTTCCGAATCGGAATCAGGAGTCAATACAGAACAGGATCTTACCCGTTATGTTCTGCTACTTGAAGGCGAAGTCGCGCAGCCCCCAAAGACCCTTAAAAACATCTGCAACAAGGTGGATAAGATGATCGAGATAGGTAAAAAGCGGCAACCGAAGAACCTGGAAACCCTTTTAAATAAAGTCGACAACTTCAGCAGCTGGACAGAAATGTATGATTATGAAGAACCAAGTCTACATTCTCAGGAACCTCCTAATTGCTGGTCTTTACAACTAGTGATCTTGACAGCTATAGCTATCGCACTTCCAAACGTCCCAATACAGAGTACTAGTCGGTTACTTACCAGCGTTAACGAAGGCCTCGTCTATGTAAAACTTATCGAGAAAATCCTAGATAGAAATGGGGTTAGACTAAACAGCAGAAATGCAGCAGACGCCATGTGGGTAGATGTCGAACTATATAAAAAGTGGCAGCACATAGATCTCAGTGAAATGTCTCGTAAATGTAGAAACACCAAGGAGGTATTACAAAAACTCTCTGTTGAAGCTGGAAATATAGTAAAGGAGTTTAAGACAAACGTGAAAGATTGCCGTATAAAAAACCCTCTTAATTGGCCGGTCAAGATTATATCTGCTGATTCAATCTACCGCCAAATCAAAGGAAATAACTTGCTGCTACATGAAAGCGAACGGATGAGGGATTTTTCAACCAATTATCCACAAGGATTGCAGATGTACTGGCAGCATGTCTTACCAATTTAACTCGCATTATAACCATGAAGTGTCACCAGAACTCCATAGAAGAGAGGGAGAAAAATGTCCATCAAGCAGCTCTCCTGTTGGGTGAAACTGAAGGAATTCTCCATATTCTTCAGCAGCGTAAAGGACAGATTTTGAATCTGAGAAATCAGCATATCCACTAATAGAAAAGTCCATTCCTAGTTCACATTCAAGAGCTTTTAAGATAAAGGCCAACTTCAATCATACCGTCAAGTGCCTAGAATAATTTGTAAAATTAGCTCTGTTTATCTTCGACAACTTTAACTTGTAGACTTAGCTATGTTTATTTGTAAGTGTTATGTTCTAAATTCAATTGATTCTGGACGTAAACACTTTTAATATAATTAATGCATTTCATTTATGGCAGATTTACTTTTCTGAATGAATTATTATTAATAAAGTCTATAGTTTCAAGTCAAAGTAATTTATTAATCACAAAGAGTTGTGATAGTGAGAAACAAATTATATATAATTGAATCTTAAATTATCCATGATCATAAATAATAACGAGATACGAATATCATTATTACGCTTAGACCAACACATGTAGCGTTTCTCACTTATGAAGTAAATAGTCGATCTTACAAGTTAAATATAGTGACATTTAAATGGATATGCAAATATTTTGCTATAAGAACAAAACATTGGATACTTACTGGAAAGATTCTACATGAATAATTATCTGAACGTCAATAGTTAATTTCTCACATTCAATAGTAAAATTGGTCATTTGACTTGAGATTATCATAGTGCCCCGTATGAGGATATACATGTTGATATTGGAAGTTGCTCTACCGAGAGTCATTAATACAACATCATTTGATTATGTCAAAAATTATATAAAGGTTGTGAATAAACAATAAATAATTCGTCATTCTTAGATAATAAAAACTTATGATCTATGTTTCATTCAATTAAGTTGATAACGAAATCTTTGACTAAAGTGTGTTCATAAGTTGAAAAAAGTTTTTGATCAATATTAACTTAAGAGTGGGATGAAATATATGATTGATAATCGAGATTGATACTTATCCACATCTTGTGATTTATTAGATCATATTAACGAATGGATTATAATTTTACGGCTAATAAATAAGTTTGATTTTTTCATACCACGTGACACTTTCCTTCACATGTATTGCCTGGCACATTGCTAGATGTTGATCTGGAACAATGAATGTGAATTAATTAATCTAGGTGAATTAATAACAAAATTATAAAGGATACTTTAATTTAATTTATTTTGATTAGATCAAAATAATAGTTCACGTCTTTTGACATCGTGATCGGGAACCTAATGAGTCACATATAAAAAGAGAATTAGAAAAATGATGTTATTAACTAATTAAAATGACAAGTGTTGAACATTTATGCAATTAATTAATTGGATTACTTATTAATGAGCCTAAGTTAATTAACTTATGGGTCAAGTTTAATTAATTAGATTAAATAAATATTGGGTTGGCATGTTTAATGGGTGGATCGAGCCCATTTAAACTTTTATAAATAAACTATCGAGATTGTGAAATCATAATACACATTTATTATCTTGCTAGCACAAGAAAAGAAAAACACTAATTCTTTCATTCTTGTTCTCTTGTCAGGATTACCATTAGAGACAGGAACAATTAGATATCTTTGATGTGCAACTCATGATTGTACATGTTCCAAGATTGTCAAAAAACTTTACAAAGTTAACTAAAAATATAATACATGTAACAGTTTTTATCTAAATACAAAGAAGATATTTGGTGCAAAATGAAATTGTTTAGATTTCGAGTACATGGTTAAATAAATTCCCAATTGTAATATTAGAGCCGATTGTGTTTGTTAAAAAACTATTTTTGAATTTCGGAACAATCAATGGTTGATTATTGTTTCTAGTTTTCAAGAAAATCGATTTTCATGTTCTTGAGAAAGAAAATTAATTTTGGGTCGAAAATGAATTTGAAGCTAGCACTAGAGCGGTGGATTGCAGTAGCGTAACCCTAATTCTCTCATTCTTGTTCTCTTGTGTGGATTACCATTGGAAACCGAACAATTGGATAGTTGTAACGTGTATATCATGATTGTATCTGTTCCAAGATTGTTAAAAAAAAAAAAAAAAATTCACAAAATTAACTAAAAAATAATTCTTATAATAGTTTCTATCTAACTACACAGAAGATCTTCGTTGCAAAATGAAGTTGTTTAAATTTTGTGTGCATGATTAAGTAAATTTTCAACTGTGGTATCAGAGTCTGCTTTGTGTTTGTTAAAAATTATTTTTGAATCTTGGAACAATCAATGGTTGATTGTTGTTGATTTTTTGTTTCTAGTTTTTAAGAAATTGATTTCATGTTCTAAAATCTTTGAGAAAGAAAAATAATTTTTTGTCAAAAATGGATTTGGAGCCAGCTCTAGAGTGGCAGATTGTGGCGGCACAAGGCGCATTCTCTTAGTAGTGTTGAGCACCGTATTGATCTCCACAGCAGGGTGGCTTGTAGGGGTGAGTCATCGCTGTCATGCTGCTATGGGCTTATAGTGGTGAGCTACAACTATTTGAAAGTGACAACACAAGTTAGAAAAACATCGCCGACTCTAGTGCAAAAGGAAAATTTTTCTTTTAGTGTTTTCGAATGATTTATGGATGGAGCATCAAATGTAATTCAAAAGAAGGGTTTGTCATGCAATTTATGAAATAGAAGGGCCTATTTTTAATTTTAAATGAGAGGTTTGAATGTAATTTTTCAAATGGTTTTTAAATATAAATTTTGAAAAGGTTTTAAATTAGATTTTAAAAGGCTTGACCTTAAATTTAATTTTTACAATAATTTAGATTTTGACCCAAATTAAAATTTTATTTAAATTGACAACTTTATAAATTATCGCTACAATTTGATTTTAACTAATATTTAAAACTTTGATCCTAAATTGAAATTTATTTTATTTAAGAGATTTATCTAAAATTAAAATATAAATTCAATTGTCCTAAAATCTTGGAATTATAGTTGGATTCTAATTTGATATTTAATTAAAATTTAATTTTAATTAAATAAGTTCGCACTGATATTTTGGAACTAGAGTTAAAATTTGATTTTAATTAAATAAGCTCATCCTAAAGTTTTGGAATTAGAGTTGGACTCCCATTAATTAAAATTTGATTTTAATTAAATAAACTCACTAATTAAATTAGTTGATTAATCAATTAATTAATTATTTCGATTCATCCATCTAAATTGAGAATGACCTTAATTGCAAGAAATTTGAAAATAGTATCTCTAAAAATCACATACGATGGCGGCAGTGAACACAATAACATCAACGCCAAGTCTTCCTCATCATACTTAACTTCCAATGTCTCTATATCGGCCACTATTTCTTTGAACATAGTTAAGTGATTATTCAATGACGCACTTTCGGACATTTGATGAGAATACAATCGCTGTTTCAAGTGTACTTGAGTCTGAGCTTTTCGGTCCCTACGCTGCTTTTCATCTTGCATCCAGGTTGAAAGCATCTTATCAAAGCCAAGCAAGGCTTTCTCCAAATTCATCCGCAAGAGAACTGCTCGTATCTAAACTTGCCATAAAATAAATCTCGTGTTTTAATTCAATAATGGAATATCATATTTCATCGTTGCCATACGTAATAATCAACCTTCTCTCTAATATGAATTGTTGCGCAATTGACCGGAAGATTATGACAATAATGAAATAAACAAAAACAAGATCATCAAGATTTACATAAAACCCCAAAAAGGGAAAAAAATCACGATCAGAAGAAGAGAAATTCACTATCATCAATAGCAATTGTGTTTACAACAAGATCTCAATCTCTCAATTAAGATCTAAAACTCTCATGGTGTTGTATGAATATTATGAATCAATACAAACCGTGATTTTTATATAAGCAATCCTAGAAATCAAGTTGTAGATGAATAGGAGTCGAAAACGCGTTAAAACGCAAAACTTAGAAAGCACTATCGAATGATATCAAACTAACAAAGGGCAGTTTCACTATCGACACAATTTCCATTAGTAAGCTCATCAGTTTGCACCTGTGAGAACTTATGTCAGTGATGAGGTAGCACACCAAGGTTTATGTAGTAAAACTTTCAGAAATCATGAGCTGATTCCATTTCCATGAGTGACATTTTAACCAACTTTAAAAATTGCTTTCTATTTTCTGTTGGAAATTTTCCATAGGGTTTTGAATTTGAGAATCTTGAATTCTTTGGTGGATGAAAGTTTGAATTTTTGAGAGATTTGAAGTGTAGGAGTGATTAATTTTTGGTTTTGGAAAGTATTTGACGATTGGAGAAGGAAATTTGAGGGATTTGGAGAAGATTTAGGACAAGAAATGAAAGAAAACGAGGAAGAAAATTAAGGAAAAGACGCCTGATACGCAATTTTAAAACTGAATTCCCATCAAATCAGACGTCCAACTTACTACTCAAACATCCGAATTGCTAGTGTTTCTTTGACTCGTTCGATATCCCCTTTTTCGCCATAATAAATCAAATATAAAATAAATCATGTGACACTTAGAAATAAAATGTGTATGAACACATAGTATTAATTCAACTCAGTTATGCACTTCAAATTCATCAATAATGCTTAAATCTCTTCGAATATGTGAATATCGATCAAGTGCTAGAGGTTTACTGAAAATGTTGGCCAATTGATTTTCCATATTTACAAATTCTAGTACAATATCTCCTTTTGCGCATGATCTCTTAAAAAGTGATGTTTAATTTCAATATACTTCATTCGAGAATGCAAAATGGGATTTTTTTGACAAGTTTTATAGCACTAGTGTTATCACAAATGATAGGTATATGATCGAATAATAAGTGATAATCACTAAGAATTTGTTTCATCCATAACACTTGTGCACAACAACTAGAGGCCAAGATATATTCAGCTCTGACGGTAGACAATGTAATGAAATTTTGTTTCATACTAAACCATGACACAAGTGCAAAGCCTAGAAAATGACATGTACCGCTAGTACACTTGCTATCAATTGTGCAACCAACCCAATTGACATATGAATAACTAAGTAAATCAATGTGGGTTCCCTTTGGATAACTCCCTTTGGATAACCAAGGTCTAAGTCTAGTGCCACTAAGATATCTAAAAATTCTTTCTACGGCACTATGGTGTGATTCTTTGGAATTAGATTGACATCTAGAGCATAAACACACACAAAACATGATATCGAATCTACTTGCAGTTAAGTAAACAAGGAATCTGATCATACCTCGATATTTAGTTACGTCAACAAAAGTACCTTGATCATCTTTGTCCAACTTTATTGATGTGCTCATTGGAGTGTTCATTGGCTTCAATATATCCATTTCAAACCTCTTAAGCATGTCCAATATATATTTATTTTGATTGATGAATATCCCATCACTAGTTTGCTAAATTTGAATACCAAGGAAGAATTTAAGTTTTCCATCATGCTTATTTCAAATTCTATGCTCATCATTTTGAAAATTCTCAACAAAGATAGATATTGGTTGCACCAAGTATAATGTCATCATATAAATTTGAACAACAATCATATCGTTCTTTTAAATTTTGATGAAAAGAATAGTATCCGCTTTACTTATTGAAAAGTCATTTCAAAGTAGAAATTTGCTTAATCTTTCATACCCAACTCTAAGAGCCTGTTTTAAAGCGTAAAGAGCCTTTTTAAGTTTAAAAACATAGTCCGGATACATGTGATTTATAAAATCAAGGGGTTGCTCTACAAAGACTTCTACTTGAATAAAGCCATTTAGAAATACACTTTTAACATCCATTTGATAAAGAGTGAATCATTTATGACAAGCAAATGCAAGAAGCATTCAATCTAACCTATCAACCAGTGCAAAGATTTCCTCAAAATCGATACCTTTCTCTTAATTGTAACCTTGGGCCATTAATCTAACCTTGTTATGCACAATTATCTCATTTTCATCTCTTTTATTTCTAAAAACTCATTTTGTGCCAATGACGGTTTGATCATTTGGTCTAGTGACTAAATCTCAAAACATGATTTCTTTCAAATTGATTTAGTTCTTCTCTAGAATCCAAAATTCATTAAACTCGAATTCCTTGATTTTTTTTGGTTCAATTTGCGAAATGAAAGTACAACTATTAAGATGGCTTCTAGTAGAAGCTCTAGTACTAATAAAATGATGGATAGCTCTTCTGAGTGAGAATGAATAGACCTCCATTCTTTTGGTAGAGAATGATCATTTTGTATTTCGGTAGGTTTTACTTCACTTTGTTGAACGTTGGCTTCTTTCTTGTGTTGGTCTTCAACATCCATTTGTTCGAAGGAAATTTTCAATCCTACACCATAAGTAATACCTTTCTCATGATCAAGAGGATTAGTTTAATCAAAGGTGAGGCTAGAGTTCTTTTGTTAAATAATCTATAAGTTTTGCTAGTCGATGAATATCTTAAAAAGATTATCGGACTTTGAATTAAATTTCCCCAAATTTTAATTTTTTTTTTCAAAATAAAGCATTTGCAACCAACTACTTTGAAATAACCGATATTTGGAATTCTATAGGGAATCTTAGTTTTTTTTTGACCAACTAAAACTCTATTACGATATAGCAAGCGGTGTTAACGGCTTCGGCCCAAAAGTATTTTGGCATGCTATTTTCATTAAACATGGTCCTATTCATTTCTTGTAATGTGATATTTTCCTTTTTACTTAGCCGAGAAATTATGTTCATATCCATTCTCATTACAAAAATTATCAAAAGCGATATTAAATTCTCCACCTTAATCACTTCTAATAGTTGTAATAGAGTATCATTTTTCATTTTGAAACTTTTTACAAAAAATGTTTAAACACATTCAAAGCTTCAAAGTTTAGATTTAAGAATAGGACCCAAGTAAATCTAGAAAAGTCATCGACAATGATGAATTCATAATGTTTACCACCCCAACTAGCAGTTCTAGATGGCCCAAAAAATTTTATGTGGAGTAGTTGTAACAATTTTGTAGTTGAAGAGTATAATTTAATATTAAAATAACTTTTCACTTGTTTCCCAAATAGATAAGCATCAAAATTTTATCTTTTTCATGCTTCGAATTTGGCAAATCTTTGACAAAATAATTTTTGAATTTTTTTCAGAAAAGATCCATACTATCATGACCTAATCTCCTATGCCACAACCAAATATCCTCTTATCAACTTGATAAATATTTTTCATGACTTTCAAATTCAATATTTATGATATAAATAACTTTACTTTGACTTCCTATATATATCACATCTTTTGATGTAGCATTCTTCACAAGACATTTAGAAGAATTGAATTTAATACGGTATCATTTATCACATAGTTGGCTAATACTAGGCAAATTATGTTTAAAGTTATCTACCAATAAAACATTTTCAATTGAATGCGAAGAATGATTACCAATGTTCCCAATTCTAATGATTTTTCCTTTTGTATTATCCCTGAATGTGACATGACCTCCATCATTCTTTTTGAAATTTGATAGTAACATTCTATATCCGATCATATGTTTGAACATCCACTATCCAAGAATATTTGCTCTTTGTCTTCTTTGGTACCTAAAATAATAATTTAATTTTTGATCTTTGGTACCCATACAAGTTTGGATCCTTGGTAGTTAGTTTTTGTGGACTCTCGAATCCATTTGTTCTCATTTTCAATGTGCAGTCTCTTTTTGGTTAGATAATTATAAGCAATATGTCCATCTTTATTGCAAAAGCTACATGTAATGTTTGAAATAGAGATGTTTAAAGCTTTGACAAATAAATTTTTGTTCCAAGATTGGTTTATATCGAATTCTTCCTTTATCAAAAAACACACTTTTGATCACCAAGCAATAAATCAAAATTCTTCTTATCTTTAGTGATTTTGCAAATAATCTTAGTTAAATTTTCAAATTTTTCTTTTAAAACAATTTTTTTTAATCAATGAATCATAATGAACATTTTCCTTTTGAGATGCTTTTGAGTTTCTAAATTTTTATTCATTTCATTTTTTAACAAGTAGTGTTTCTTTTTAAAAATGGAGCGATTTAAGACAAAATTTTCAAATTCCTCAAGAATTTCATCATAGGAAGTAGATAAATCATCATATGAATATTTTACAATAGGGGTTTACGTCTTCTTCGATTACTATAAAGCACATGTTTGTGACTTCTTCTTGACTATCATTTTCATCGCAATCAATGTCATCACTTTCATCCCATATTGTTTGGAATGCCTTTTCTTAATATTCCTCTTCTTGTGGGGTGCTCGATTCTCTTATGACCGGGTTTGTCAAAATCATGCAAATGATTTTTCTTGCTTTTTTCTACACCGTTTTCTTATTTCTTTTGAAATTTTCAATTATTTCAAAAATTTATTTTTTTTACAAGAAGAACTAGATTATCGAGCTCTTCATCACTCATTTTTCTCACTTGTAGCTCCTTTATTAATTATCGATTTTAAGGAAATTTAGTACTTAGGAAGCTCCTTTGATTCCTCTTTGATTTTCCTTGTTTTATCCTTAGTTTCGACGATGTTGAGCTCATAAGTTGAAAATTACGATACCACTTGAAGGTTCTATTTAACAAATTTATTTTGATCCCATGTGCGATACAATTAAAAGCAACATGTTACTTTTTTACATCTTCCTAGATGGTTAATCAAACAAGTCAATTATCCTATGTTGAAGTGCCACAATTTGTAATATAAAAGCAATAGAGAACACAAAAGTTGTTGACGGAGAAAATCCAATTGGGTAAAAACTCTGTGATCAAGCCAATGTCTTTTACTATAGACAATGATAAACTTACAGTACGATCTAGTCTAGAAAATTTCACTAGATCGCTGATCTACTTTCTACAATCTCCAAGATCTACTGGAACGTGCTTCACTCAGACTTGTTTTCAATCTTCTGAAATTGTCTAGTTCCTCTAGATCACCAAGAACTCCTTGTTCTTGTACTCTTCATGTGTTTCTGGTCCAACATCCCTCAATCTTTGACAACCTTTAAAAGCTATTGAAAAAGTATCTTCCTGTATGTGTATAGGAAGTGGGTCTTTTGGATTATATGAAGTTGATGTTTTTCCCAAATATGTAGTTATATGAATTCAAGAATCAATTAATAAAACAAAGGCTTGAATGTGTTCTTAAATTTTTGAAGGACGATATCTAGGAGGATTATAAGGAACAACCATCCACAAATTTGTGTTAGGGATTTGGTATATATAGTAGAAGGTATTTAGGTAGTATGGACTGGTTAAAACTCTTGAAAAATACGAACTAAGATTTTGCGTGTGACACCAACGCATGAACGCCAGGTTAGAGACAAATAGGCGACAAGGTTACTATTTTTTTCGCTCGAGTATCAGATGGGCGATAGGCTAGCATAAATTTGGGGGCTTTTTCCTCCTAGTTCCAAACTCGAACCATAAGATACATGTTTTATCTATACAATATACCAACTGATTCATGGACAGTTACAACTTTTGATATTAGTCCTTTGGTCTAAGAAATTGCCAAAATAACATAAGTCCTAACATAAATTATCAAGGTTCCATAAAGTTCTTCCAACAGATATGAGTTGATATCTTTGGTAATCTCTATCAATACCCTTAATAAGCTCCAATTTTTCGATAGTGACCTAAGCATTTTACTTACAAGCTCACCATTAGTAAATTTTCTGTCAAAGCCTTTGAGGCCGTTAACAATATCGGCAAAGCGAGTAATCCTGTTAACAATGGTTCAACTTGTTTCATGAAAAAGTCTTCAAATTTTTTTACTAAAAGATTAATCTTAGTTTCATTTACTTTCCTAGTGCCAACATGAGTAACTTCTAATGCATGTCACATATCATATGTGAAATCGCACGTGCTAATACGATTAAAATTTATTTTTATCAAAAGCACAATAAAGTATATTTTTAGCTCTAGTATTTAAAAATAATTTTCATTTATGGTCTTCGTCATACTCCTTTCTAAGTTTTTTGAATGGTTTTATTGGATTTACCATCAACTTTAATAATCTTTGTAGGCATATAAGGACCATATTCAATAACTTTTCAAATATTATAATCTATTTATTGAATGTAAATTATCATCTTATCTTTTCAATAAGTATAATGTTTTCCATCAAAGGAGAGATGACGATTTGTAGAATGCCCCTCAAAATTTTGAAGATTTGTATAATGCCAAATAGTGATCCATGTCCTCAGTTACCAAACTCTCCGTCATGAGCATGGCCTTTTCACTAAAGTTGATTAACTTATAGTGTAATCCAAACCCTTACAATGCTTCTAATGGCTTACAAACAATGAGCATCGATCCATGTACAATATTGAGCATTCCGAAACCTCAATATGACCCAAAAATTTAAAGAGAAATCATTTTACAATTTGAAACTTCTCTCTTAATATATGATATAATCAAAATTAAGTACAAAGGGAGAAATAGACTAGCACTTTAATAAATAGCAATGAACAAAGGCTCAAATGTTAGGTGAGAAAAACTTTGACGAGAAAGATATTTTTCAAAGTAAATAATTTGATAAAGATAAATAAAATATAAGATCAATATAATATAGCTAAAAAATATCTCACTTAAGTGCTCTCAAAAGTGTTATGATGAATGAAAAGTGAAATGGTATTTATAGAGGTCAAAACGTCAAAAATTTTGACTAATCGGACAACCAATCTAGACGTCCACATTCTAAGCCAGACAACCAAGCTAGTCCCTGTGTGTCAAAATTTAGAATAGTTAAAAAAGTGATTGTTGGACGAATCGAACATCTGCTAGGCTCAACCGGACGTCCGCTTGGGCAAAACTTTTGCGAATTTTTCTTTCTTGATAGTTTTGAGTAATGTAGGCTTGTGAAAGATATTTTGCAATTTATTTTTCAAGGTAAGTGATATTGTAATGAGTTTGAATATCAAGTTAAATACTTACCTTTTGAAGATAATTTTTATGCAAGTGTTTTTATAAACTAATTTTCTTGTGCATAAAAAATTAGTTATTAAGCTTTTAATAATACATTGCTAGCGTTGCACCTTTACACAAGAATGCGAACCACCTTAGTCTAATATTTTCGATGTTTGACTAATGAAATTCTTTATCTCAAGTGATTTGTCGTGAATGTGTGGCTTCCATCTCGATTTTTATTAATCATCTGTGCCAGTCTTTTGATAGTATTATTTTTTGCCCTTAATTGATCAACTGTGTAACAATAGCTATGAAGATTCGAATTCAATTGTTTGAAACAAAATCGACTTATTTGTTATGATCAAGCCGTGAAGTCAACCATAGATCAACGAAGGTAGCTTCCGACTTTGAACATTCTTTAGTAAAATACTATAGATTTACTTGATTAATTGATGAACGTGATATCTTAAATTATCCTATTGTAGATGTAAACCAAGACAACAATGCTTATACAGATATTTTCCCTAAATCATTCATGGTTTTCATGACTTGGTTGATTTTAGCCCTGAACCACTCTTTGATTTTATAAGTTTTAAGAAAATTTCAACCTCGAACAATTTTCGTTGAAGCGGCCTTACCTCACACTTATATTGGCGACTTTCTATTAAGACTATTCAGCCCTGCTCTGCTTAACTTAATCATGATATAGGAATTATTAAAGTATATTTTAACCTTTAACATTCTACAGAAGACACTTTAATTATCATAGGAATAAGTTAGGAAGTATTTTCCTAAGTGCATCATTGAATCTTCATAACTTAGTTGTCTCTTTAAACCAAAATCTTGGGATCTCCAATCTACAAGGTAAGGTTACTATTACAAAGATTTTTACATAGTAGGCTTTAATCCCATTCATTTCGATAAACAACATATTCGATCTCTTAGTAGGCATTTCATAAGTAGACCAGCAATGTTCTCCGTTGATTTTATATAGTCTATAGAGATAATAACATTTGAGTCAGTTGCTTAATGGTATTGTGTTCGACGTATATGTCTAGACTTACCATTATACATTTACTTTGCGCCCTTCCAATCACCGATCTACTATCACAATGTATACCTATTGTAGGTATTGACTAAGGCCAACATGAAATATCCTTCAAGAAGTTACGAAGTTATTCTGCTTCTTCTCTAGCTTTGTTAAATGTAATAAATTTCAATTCCATCATTGATTGAGCTATACACGTTTGCTTTGTAGACTTCCATGATATAGCAATCCACCAATGGTAAGTACATAACCACTATTAGATTTGGAATCCTTCATGTCGAATATTCAATTCGCACCATAATATCCTTCCAATACTGTGGGATATTTTATGAAGTGTAATCCTTAGTTTAAGGTATACTTCTAATACCTAAGAACCATTGTTAAAGTCTTCCAATGATCATGACTTAGATTACTTGTGAATCCAATAAGTTTATTCACAGCAAATGCTATATCTGATCGAGTGCAGTTTGTAATATATATTAGGCAGCCTATAACTTGTGAATATTTTAGCTGTTACACGCATTCACCCATATTTCTTACTAAGTGTAAACTTGTGTCAATATGTGTTTTTTCTAGAGATCTTAATCCCAAATATCACATGGGTCGTATCCAAGTCATCCAATCAAAATATTTTGTTAATATTCTCTTGGTGTTTAGTATTATTTTGTTACTATTATCCATTATTAACATGTCATCTACATGTATGTTTTATGTATATGCACTTGTCACACTCATTTATCTTAAATCCATTAGACAACATCATTTTGTTAAACTTTTGGTGTCATTATTTAGGAGCTTGTTTCAAACCATACAATGACTTAACAAGTTTACAAAACTTTTACTTATGACTAGGAAAGATGAACCCTTCGAGTTGTTCTACGAAAATCTTATCTTCTAACTCACTATTTTTGAAATGCTATTTTTACATTCATTTGAAAAATCTCAAGATAACTAATGCTGTAATTACAATTAACTAGGGCTGGACAAAACTTTCGAACTGAACTCGACCCGAACTAAACCGAATCGAATCAAGCGGTTCTTCTTAAGTTAAATACCCCAACAAGTTCTGAATCGAGAATCGACAAGTTTGGTTCGATTCTTAGTTCTAGATCAAGAAACGAAGAATTGAATAAAAACCGAATCTCCCTAATTTTTAATTTATTTACTTTAAATAATCCAAATTAGTTTATTTTTTAAATAAATTTGTTAACTACTTAATTTAGCTCAAACTCAAAAATTTGATTTGTATATTTCTAATTTTTAGTCCAAGCCCAACTTAATCAAATTGACCTAAGTTTTACCCAAATCTGTTATTCTACCATAATTTAATTTTTTGCATTTTAGAGAAATCGAATTGAAGCTCGACAGTGTCTCTTAATTATTATGAGCTCGCTAGCTCGCTATCTTTCTCTTTCTGTGATTTCAACAATTAAATCTATGAAGAACTTAGCAAAAAGAGGCGTAAAAGATACATAAGATTAAATTGCATTCTTTTGTAAGAGCTAAAGTTGAACATGTCATTCGGGTCATTAGTTGAATTAATGTATTTTTATAATTATTAAAAACTAATTATAGTACGAAATTCGAGAATCGAACCGAACGATTCCACTTTCTAAATACTCAAAAATTTAGGGTACAGTTCGGTTATCGTTAGAACCAAAACAAATATGAACTTTATCGATTCCAGTCATGGATGAGTATGTACCAAAGAAGTCAAGTCCTTTATTTTGTTTATATCCTTTGGTAATCAATTTAACCTTATATTTGTCAATGGACCCATCCGATTTTAGTTTCTTTTTGAAAATCTATTTACATCCTAAATACTTATTTCCAAGAGGTAAATACTTTCGCATTATAGAATATATCTCACTATGGATAGCTTTTTTCCAAAGCGATACTTTCGATATAGACATTGCTTCATCAAAAGTCTTTAGATCATTTTTTACCATGGAGCTTAGAAAATCTGGGCCAAATGAAATAAATGTTCTAGCCCTTTTACTACACTTTTATTCTTTACGAAGTACTATTTGTAGTTTCATAAGTTCTTTTATTTGGACTTACACTTTCTTTGTCTTTACATGGAAAGACACTCTCGAAGAATGATGCGTTTCTCGATTCAATTATGATTCCTTCATATACATCTTGAATTTCATATTTATGTACAAGGAGACGATATGCCCTACTATTATTAGCATATCCAATAAATACACAATCAATCGTTTTGTAACTGATTTTCACTTGTTTAGGTTTAGATACTTCAACCTTAGCCAAACACCTCCACACTTTCAACTGTTTATAGGATGGATGATGACATTTCCATAGCTCATGTGGAGTTTCTTCCATTTTCTTAAGTGGTATCCTGTAAAGAATGTTATTTGTCAAAAGAACAGTTTTCCCCACAAGTTTTGAGGTAGACCTGAACTTATCAACATTATGTTCATAATCTATTTAAGAGTTCGATTTTTGTGTTCAGCAACACTATTCGATTGAGGTGAGTAAGGTGTTGTTGTTTGATAAATGATTCCATGCATGAAACAATATTATCCAAACGGTGCATCATATTCTCCACCTCTGTCATTATGGATATTCTTTATTAGTTTACCAATTTGATTCTCAACTTTCATCTTATAATATTTGAATACACCTAAGGCTTCATCTTTAATTCATAATAGAAAGATAGTACAATACTTTGTACAATCATCGATGAAAGTTATAAAGTATTTCTTACCACAATTAGTTTGAACGAATTTTAAATCACAAATATCGCTATGTATTAATTCTAAAAGTGTCGTATTCCTTTGGACCGAGTGAAATTGTATTTTGGCCAACTTTGTTTGAACACATACTTCACATTTATGATTAGTATCAGTCTTATTCTTATTCATAATACTTTTTGGTACAATTATAAAATGTTTATTTTGAACATTACTTCACTGAGATAACTCTTACTAATATACATATCATTTTTGGTAAGTACGAACTTGTCCAATACAAATACAAGTGTAAAGTTATTCTTTCTAATTAGAGATCTCGAAACTAGGTTCTTCCTATTGTCAAGCACATGGAGGACATTATTGAGGACTAGTTCTTTCTTGAAAGTCATTTTCAATGTGATCTTTTGCAAGTCCTTCAACCTTTGAACTTGCAGAGTTCCCTATGAACAATTGTCTTCCTTTCAATTCATGATAGTTTGAGGGGTTAATTACGCCAATAGTCACTGAACTTTGCCGCAAAAGGTTTTTCGGAAATCATTGAACTTTAAAAATCACCTAAATGGTCACTGAACTTTACAAAAAGTTTCCCAGAGACCACAAAACTTCACCTTCCGGCCACCTTGGCCGCTGGACCAACATAAAACCTTGAAGCCCTCAATTCTCGCTTCGTAACTCACCCAAGCTCTGGCCATAACACCAACCGATACGGTCGGAAATTCAAGCTAAAATGGGCAGTCGAAAGCACAAAAAATGGTCGGAATCTTCATTTATTAATAATCCAGGCTGCCCATTTTGGCTTGGATTTTCGACCGCATCGGTTGGTGTTATGGCCGGAGCTTGGGTGGGTTGCAAAGAGGGAAGTAAAGGCTTCAAAGTGGTATGTTGATCTAGCCTCCAAGGTGGCCAAAGGGTAGAGTTTTGGTGGTCCAAAAGTGGTGACTCTAACACTTTCGACCATTTTTTGTGTTTGGTCATCCCATTTTGGCTTGAATTTTTGGCCAAATCAATTGGTGTTATGGCCGGAGCTTGGGTGGATTGCGAAGAGAGAAGCAAGGGCTTCAAGGTGGTATGTCGGTCTGACGGCTAAGGTGGTTGGAGGGTGGATTTTGGTGGTCCATAAATGGTGACTCTAAGGTGGTTTAGGGGTTTGAAAGTTTAGTGACTTCTGGGAAACTTTTTGCAAAATTCAATGACCATTTAGGTGATTTTTAAAGTTCAGTGACTTCTGAAAAATCTTTTGCAAAGTTCAGTGACCATTTAGATGATTTTTAAAGTTCAGTGACCACTTGAAAACCTTTTGCAAAGTTCAGTGACTATTGGCATAATTAACCCTAGTTTGAGAGCATGAGCTTATCTACACAAATATGGCGGGTAGCACCAGTTCGATCCACCAATCTCTTGAATTACCAACCTTGTTGCATTAAAAAACATCTGCAGATAGACTTATCTCTTTAAACCCTTTAGATAGGGAGTTTCTTTCAACCACATTTGCTTAGACAGTTTTCTTTGACTTTTGACATTCGTTTGAACGATGTTTGACTTTTATACTATTGTAACAATTACCTTTAAACTTCTTGGCATTCTTGGAACTGTCTCTTCTTGATCCATCACCAAAGATCTTACAATTCTAGTTGATGACCTTCGAACCAATTTCAACAAAATTTGTTCCAAGTTGAACAATAGATTATCTTTCAATTTTTCTATTGTCTTGTTCAATCCTCAAAGATTTATCAATTCTTCCAAGTTCATCTCTTTGCATTTGTGCTTGAGCTAGTTCTTGAAATCTCTCTACAAATGAGGAAGTTTCTCAATGATGGCTGTAACTTGGAATGATTAATACAATTCCATCTTTTCTACATGTATGTGATGAAGTAGAACTTGAGGTTCTTGTACATGACTTATCCCGGTCTTGGAGTCTACCATTTTGTTGTCCAAAAATTTGCCGATAATGAACTTCTTTGTTCCCACATTCTCAATCTTATACTTCTTCTCTAATGAATCCCATAGATCTTTGGCCAAGTTTTTTGAACTGTGCTCCATATAATATTGTCCAAACCACTTAGTATATAGTTTTTGCACAGGAAAATCGAGTACTTCCATGCATCTAAGACAATAATCGATTCACAAATATTTTCTCGTTCTTGTAATACAAGAGTGGTGCTTTTTAAGAACATGGCCAAATTCAAAACAGTAAGAACAACATCTTTTGTTTCCATCTTTTGAAGTTCATACCTCCAAACTTTTTTTATTTTTCTCATGTAGGATATGAGAGTTTGGTATTGGTATAGCCAAAGGCGGAATGACGTGGTTTGTACCATTGGTTATTTGGCTACAAATAACCTCAACGATGTTCATTTCTGTTACACAAACAAAAGTTAAATGCAGAAGATGACAAGAAGGGAATAGCACACGAAGGCTTATTCCAAAGATGAAGAGAAATGACTCGTTTTCAACAAATAACCACAAAAATTTTGTCTAAATATTGTTGGTAATTTGTGCAGTGAAAAGGTTGTTTGTAATAGACAAAGTTAATGGTTAAGTTTAATTCACAGGAGCGTAATTAAACTCAACCTATTTAGAATAGAACAAGAAAGGAAAGGGAGGAGAATGAAATATTAAAGAAAATTCAAGGCAATTTATAAAAAACTTTTTCCTTTAGACAAAATTATCAATGGTGATAAAACGGATTACGACACTTGTCACCCAAGATACAACGGATCTACGTTGTGGTATAAGCACTTCAAACCACAAGCAATAGTGTATTCAAATGATTTTCTCCTCTTTACAAGAAAATAATTTTTTGAATGAATTTTGGAGAGTTTTTGCAAGAGTTCTTGATGCAAGACTCAATGCTAATGATATATTGATATGTAGTAGACGTCCAAATGCTCCTATTTATAGAAGAGAAGAGATAGTGAGTGAAGAGACGCACCCCAAAACTCAACAACCTTCAAGAAGAGATGCATTCTTTGCTGTCGCCCGCATGTCGCTGGCCTCTAGCTCGAACGCCATTTTCATGGCTTGCTTGACGCTAGCCTACTGCTCAAGTGGTGGTGTTAGCTAATTTGGAATCTTTTCTCCTTATCTTTCTTCTAATTTTGGATTGTAATTTTTCATTCATTCAGAATTGTTTTTGAGATTTTAAATATACTACGACGAGTAGAATAATTTAGTCTATTTATTTTTATAATTCGACTTATAATCAAGTCCTAATATTTGGCCGAAATTAACACAAAGTCACTTTTCAAGTCTATACTTAACCAATTTTTTTTAATATTTAAACCAAATTCCAACAACATCTTGTCAGTCATGTGTTTGTAGAAGAAAAAAAATATATATTAATTTATTTCAACAATTAATATCGGAGCATAGGTTTGGATCTTTTCTAGGAGTTATAATGGTTCTAATTCTTTTGATCACATGTTTAGGGGCGAGCAATGCCAAATGTTTGTTTATTTATATGAGCTGATTGGATGATTGTATCTTTTAACGATTTATGTATTCTATGCGTTAGTTTTCGAGCATTTTTTTGAATTAACAAAAAAAAATATCTGCATTTTTTTTAAAAGGTCAAACTTCAAACCTACACTTTAAACATATAATGCAACGGCAGCTCCAAACCCAGTTTTGTGTCTTTGTCTTTCTCTCCCAATTTGCCGTCTGCAAACTGCCATTATCATTTACGGTTTACCCACCGTTTGAAAGTTTGATTGTGATCCCCTAACCCAGAGTATCTGGGTCCATTCCTGGTTCGAACAATAGATTAATGCTATTTATACATAATTATTTACAAATTGATGACATGGCATCATATTAAAATTGAACTAATTTCTTTTTCTCCTTTTTTTCTCTTTCTCTCTCTTCAAAATGATTTTTTCTCTTAACCTGTATATCAATCTATAAATGATTATGTACAAGTAACATTAACGTTGACATGTTTGTGTAGCTATTGGTTAAAAAGAATCGTATGTGGCTCAGATATTAACTACTTTACAGAAAAGGGGGCGACGAAATATACTATTGTAGTAGTCGAAAAAGATATGGTAGAGTTAGGGCAATTATTGTACAAGGTTTTCCCACTATTATATGCGGAGGCGCATAGTACTCTTGATTTCATAGATGTATATTTAATGTTATGACATTAAATGTTTTAAAAGGAAAAAGTTATTATCTATTATGTGTCAAAATTTACAAAATTAGGATGCCCATACAAGTAGGATACCAACAAACTTATATAAGAAGAAAGACTCATGAGGTAGAATTTTGATATTTTATAATGCATAAGTAGAGAAGATAAGAATAGAATTTGAGAAACTACCTTTTTGCTACTTCTTAAATTCTGGGATCAAATGCTACAAATTCTTTTGTAATTGATTTTTATTTTTTATTTAAAGATTACTAAATACCTAAAATAGTTGTGATTGTTTCCGAATCAAAAGTTGGCTATAAAAGCATTTTCAAATGTGGCCGATCTATAATAAAATCTCTACTTGGGCTATCGAATAATTAAAAAATGTGTTAAACTATTTGATCTAAAAATGTAAGTTGTTAAAGAGGGTTTCATATGTTTATTTAAATATTATAATCAGGTGAGAATCAATTTTTCTTCTTAAAATCTTATAAATGTACACTTTTTTTTAATTAAAAGGGCAACAATATGATTTAAATCAGGATATTTACTTGCTATGTGTCATATTAAATTACTCGAAGTGTATTAAAAAAAGGTTCATATGTCTCATTTAAATGTTATCTTCAACACTCTATGTACTCATAATATATGTAAGAGAGAACATTGATCCCCCCTTTATTTTTTTTATTTTTTTTTCCTTCATATTGAATATTGGAAAGATGTATTATGTGAAAGCATCTTTGAATGGTCAAGTTTATGTACATTCTATTGAAACCAATTTAAATTATATCAACGTCAGTCAATAGGGAATATGACTTGTAATTGGCAACAACTATATATGAGAAATTAGATTGGCTCTTAAGGAGCAAAGTAATGGATTAGTTAAGGAGTTTATTAAACTTGAATACAAAGGACAAATTGGTATTAGTTAACGTATATAGAATTATGAATAATTAGCTATTCTAAGTAGGTAACAAAGATAAAACCAAAGTAGACTATTTCAAAACAACTTTTAGGTACATGAATTCATCGAGTAAACTTTTTATAATGTATAGTTCCAAAAGAAAATAGATTTTATAATTGGTTGAAAGCGTGTTTGAACATCTCATCTTTAATAGATTTATCCCTAAAGATTCTCTAACAAATCCCATACATAATTTTAGGAATGTCATGACAACATTAATATGAATAAAGAGAATTTACCCCCCGGGGCATAGTCCAGTAGTGCAAAGGATAGGAGTGAGATTATCTCACATCTTGCTGACAGCCGTAGTGTGGGGGTTCGATTCCACAAGCAATAGTGTATTCAAATGATTTTCTCCTCTTTACAAGAAAATAATTTTTTGAATGAATTTTGGAGAGTTTTTGCAAGAGTTCTTGATGCAAGACTCAATGCTAATGATATATTGATATGTAGTAGACGTCCAAATGCTCCTATTTATAGAAGAGAAGAGATAGTGAGTGAAGAGACGCACCCCAAAACTCAACAACCTTCAAGAAGAGATGCATTCTTTGCTGTCGCCCGCATGTCGCTGGCCTCTAGCTCGAACGCCATTTTCATGGCTTGCTTGACGCTAGCCTACTGCTCAAGTGGTGGTGTTAGCTAATTTGGAATCTTTTCTCCTTATCTTTCTTCTAATTTTGGATTGTAATTTTTCATTCATTCAGAATTGTTTTTGAGATTTTAAATATACTACGACGAGTAGAATAATTTAGTCTATTTATTTTTATAATTCGACTTATAATCAAGTCCTAATATTTGGCCGAAATTAACACAAAGTCACTTTTCAAGTCTATACTTAACCAATTTTTTTTAATATTTAAACCAAATTCCAACAACATCTTGTCAGTCATGTGTTTGTAGAAGAAAAAAAATATATATTAATTTATTTCAACAATTAATATCGGAGCATAGGTTTGGATCTTTTCTAGGAGTTATAATGGTTCTAATTCTTTTGATCACATGTTTAGGGGCGAGCAATGCCAAATGTTTGTTTATTTATATGAGCTGATTGGATGATTGTATCTACTTAATAGATGGATGAACAATGAATGTATCTTTTAACGATTTATGTATTCTATGCGTTAGTTTTCGAGCATTTTTTCGAATTAACAAAAAAAAAAAAAATCTGCATTTTTTTTAAAAGGTCAAACTTTAAACCTACACTTTAAACATATAATGCAACGGCAACTCCAAACCCAGTTTTGTGTCTTTGTCTTTCTCTCCCAATTTGCCGTCTGTAAACTGCCATTATCATTTACGGTTTATCCACCGTTTGAAAGTTTGTTTGTGATCCCCTAACCCAGAGTATCTGGGTCCATTCCTGGTTCGAACAATAGATTAATGCTATTTATACATAATTATTTACAAATTGATGACATGTCATCATATTAAAATTTAACTAATTTCTTTTTCTCCTTTTTTTCTCTTTCTCTCTCTTCAAAATGATTTTTTCTCTTAACCTGTATATCAATCTATAAATGATTATGTACAAGTAACATTAACGTTGACATGTTTGTGTAGCTATTGGTTAAAAAGAATCGTATGTGGCTCAGATATTAACTACTTTACAGGAAAGGGGGCGACGAAATATACTATTGTAGTAGTCGAAAAAGATATGGTAGAGTTAGGGCAATTATTGTACAAGGTTTTCCCACTATTATATGCGGAGGCGCATAGTACTCTCGATTTCATAGATGTATATTTAATGTTATGACGTTAAATGTTTTAAAAGGAAAAAGTTATTATCTATTATGTGTCAAAATTTACAAAATTAGGATGCCCATACAAGTAGGATACCAACAAACTTATATAAGAAGAAAGACTCATGAGGTAGAATTTTGATATTTTATAATGCATAAGTAGAGAAGATAAGAATAGAATTTGAGAAACTACCTTTTTGCTACTTCTTAAATTCTGGGATCAAATGCTACAAATTCTTTTGTAATTGATTTTTATTTTTTATTTAAAGATTACTAAATACCTAAAATAGTTGTGATTGTTTCCGAATCAAAAGTTGGCTATAAAAGCATTTTCAAATGTGGCCGATCTATAATAAAATCTCTACTTGGGCTATCGAATAATTAAAAAATGTGTTAAACTATTTGATCTAAAAATGTAAGTTGTTAAAGAGGGTTTCATATGTTTATTTAAATATTATAATCAGGTGAGAATCAATTTTTCTTCTTAAAATCTTATAAATGTACACTTTTTTTTAATTAAAAGGGCAACAATATGATTTAAATCAGGATATTTACTTGCTATGTGTCATATTAAATTTCTCGAGGTGTATTAAAAAAAGGTTCATATGTCTCATTTAAATGTTATCTTCAACACTCTATGTACTCATAATATATGTAAGAGAGAACATTGATCCCCCCTTTATTTTTTTTATTTTTTTTTCCTTCATATTGAATATTGGAAAGATGTATTATGTGAAAGCATCTTTGAATGGTCAAGTTTATGTACATTCTATTGAAACCAATTTAAATTATATCAACGTCAGTCAATAGGGAATATGACTTGTAATTGGCAACAACTATATATGAGAAATTAGATTGGCTCTTAAGGAGCAAAGTAATGGATTAGTTAAGGAGTTTATTAAACTTGAATACAAAGGACAAATTGGTATTAGTTAACGTATATAGAATTATGAATAATTAGCTATTCTAAGTAGGTAACAAAGATAAAACCAAAGTAGACTATTTCAAAACAACTTTTAGGTACATGAATTCATCGAGTAAACTTTTTATAATGTATAGTTCCAAAAGAAAATAGATTTTATAATTGGTTGAAAGCGTGTTTGAACATCTCATCTTTAATAGATTTATCCCTAAAGATTCTCTAACAAATCCCATACATAATTTTAGGAATGTCATGACAACATTAATATGAATAAAGAGAATTTACCCCCCGGGGCATAGTCCAGTAGTGCAAAGGATAGGAGTGAGATTATCTCACATCTTGCTGACAGCCGTAGTGTGGGGGTTCGATTCCTAAGACATGGAATTTGACTCCCTGTAGGCGCAGTGTACAGACAGTTCTTGTTCCCTGGTCTGCTAGGGCACATCCCGCGATTTACCTCCCTCACAAAACTCTAGGGACGGGGCGGTAGGGGCCCTCAAAGTTGGGGTTCAACCTTTTTTTTTTTTTTTTTTTTTTTTTTAAAATGATTTTTTCTCTTAACCTGTATATCAATCTATAAATGATTATGTACAAGTAACATTAACGTTGACATGTTTGTGTAGCTATTGGTTAAAAAGAATCGTATGTGGCTCAGATATTAACTACTTTACAGGAAAGGGGGCGACGAAATATACTATTGTAGTAGTCGAAAAAGATATGGTAGAGTTAGGGCAATTATTGTACAAGGTTTTCCCACTATTATATGCGGAGGCGCATAGTACTCTCGATTTCATAGATGTATATTTAATGTTATGACGTTAAATGTTTTAAAAGGAAAAAGTTATTATCTATTATGTGTCAAAATTTACAAAATTAGGATGCCCATACAAGTAGGATACCAACAAACTTATATAAGAAGAAAGACTCATGAGGTAGAATTTTGATATTTTATAATGCATAAGTAGAGAAGATAAGAATAGAATTTGAGAAACTACCTTTTTGCTACTTCTTAAATTCTGGGATCAAATGCTACAAATTCTTTTGTAATTGATTTTTATTTTTTATTTAAAGATTACTAAATACCTAAAATAGTTGTGATTGTTTCCGAATCAAAAGTTGGCTATAAAAGCATTTTCAAATGTGGCCGATCTATAATAAAATCTCTACTTGGGCTATCGAATAATTAAAAAATGTGTTAAACTATTTGATCTAAAAATGTAAGTTGTTAAAGAGGGTTTCATATGTTTATTTAAATATTATAATCAGGTGAGAATCAATTTTTCTTCTTAAAATCTTATAAATGTACACTTTTTTTTAATTAAAAGGGCAACAATATGATTTAAATCAGGATATTTACTTGCTATGTGTCATATTAAATTACTCGAAGTGTATTAAAAAAAGGTTCATATGTCTCATTTAAATGTTATCTTCAACACTCTATGTACTCATAATATATGTAAGAGAGAACATTGATCCCCCCTTTATTTTTTTTATTTTTTTTTCCTTCATATTGAATATTGGAAAGATGTATTATGTGAAAGCATCTTTGAATGGTCAAGTTTATGTACATTCTATTGAAACCAATTTAAATTATATCAACGTCAGTCAATAGGGAATATGACTTGTAATTGGCAACAACTATATATGAGAAATTAGATTGGCTCTTAAGGAGCAAAGTAATGGATTAGTTAAGGAGTTTATTAAACTTGAATACAAAGGACAAATTGGTATTAGTTAACGTATATAGAATTATGAATAATTAGCTATTCTAAGTAGGTAACAAAGATAAAACCAAAGTAGACTATTTCAAAACAACTTTTAGGTACATGAATTCATCGAGTAAACTTTTTATAATGTATAGTTCCAAAAGAAAATAGATTTTATAATTGGTTGAAAGCGTGTTTGAACATCTCATCTTTAATAGATTTATCCCTAAAGATTCTCTAACAAATCCCATACATAATTTTAGGAATGTCATGACAACATTAATATGAATAAAGAGAATTTACCCCCCGGGGCATAGTCCAGTAGTGCAAAGGATAGGAGTGAGATTATCTCACATCTTGCTGACAGCCGTAGTGTGGGGGTTCGATTCCTAAGACATGGAATTTGACTCCCTGTAGGCGCAGTGTACAGACAGTTCTTGTTCCCTGGTCTGCTAGGGCACATCCCGCGATTTACCTCCCTCACAAAACTCTAGGGGCGGGGCGGTAGGGGCCCTCAAAGTTGGGGTTCAACCTTTTTTTTTTTTTTTTTGAATAAAGAGAATTCAATATATTCTCAGTTTAACAATTTTTCTTAAAACATGTTAGCAAATGAGAAGGTAAGTTAAGTTAAAAGAAATAGCATCTCTTATTTACTAAAGAAAAAAAAAATACTAAGTTTATTAAAAAAATAAAAATAATAATTCTTCCATCTATATGACCATATTATAATGATTTGCCGAGACACCCCAGAGTATTTTTGACTTCCAGGGTCTTGAATGCTGACTAAAAGCTTTGCATGCATTGAATAGTATTGAAGATGTTTGGTTGGTTTAACCTTTTTTAAGCTTAACTACCATATTTTCTATTCAAACATTTTGTGCATCAATGGCAAGCTTTTTATTCATTTATTTATAGGATCAACAACTTATAATCCACACTTTAATGTAAGATTTACATTTTATAAGCACATTTTATAGGACGCGAAAGTTAGATAATTTACTATTCACTCGTTTTTCATACATTTTGTAGGATTCACAACTTCAGCACTTAAAAGCAATATTTAGTAAACTTTTGTTTTGTTAATCAAAGTCATCAAAGAATGAGTCGATTGGTACTATTATGAGCCAATTCTTCACCTTTCTTCAGAAGAACAAAGGCCTTATCACACAGAGTATACATAGCAGAAACCCCCTCATCCCACCTGACCCAAACAACAAAAGATTAGGGTCGGTTATATGAATCTGTTTTTACCACTACATAAAGTTCATTGCTAGATCTACAAGAAAATCGAGTGGGAAATCAGCCAAGCAGAGAAAACTAAAAAAACCTGCAGGCGATGTCACCGACAAGCAACAATAACGGTGGAGATGTGCAAAGGCAACTTGAGGCTCCCATTCCATGGATAGGCATGTATGTTGCTGCAGCATCTTTAGTCTGCTCCCTGGCAATGACAGCCGACGTGTTCTATGGATTCCGAACCAAAAGGTTATGGTTTCCATCAAAGTACTTCTCGATCAATGCTGCTACTTTGTCATTGTTACAAGTGGCAGTGAAGCTTCCCGTTGATCTTACGACCCACATGTGGGCTGTTACCGATAGGCTTGCAAAGGTTAGTAGCCTAATTCTTGTGTCAACCGCTATGGGAAATTTCATGACTTCTTTTGGATCCATGAATGACAAAGAGATTTTGTTAAATGTAATTGCTTTAGGCATTCTTGTAATCACAGTCATTGTTAACGTCTGTATCCAAATCATCCAAATGAGGCATTTTCTAGGCAATCGAGAAATGTATCTTGAGGAAATCATAGCTACTTTCTCCATCCTCGTTTTGTTTGTTATGTTATCTGCTTCAGCTATAATGGTCCCAACAGCCAAAAGATATCTTGAAATGAAGTACCAAGAAAGGCTGAAAGAAGAGGAAGAAATCGAAAAGTCTGTGGAGTTTGAGAAACTCACAACGGATAAACTAAGAGCAATGATCAGGAAATACTGGGTGATGGCAGCAACTAGTAGCCCTCAATTCGTGATTGCACGTTCTGTCACCTGTTTGACTTCAGGTGTAATTTGTCTGCTGATTGCTTTCCTTTTGGTAGAAGCTCAGGCTCGAATGGCCATAAAAGGTAAAACATTCAGCAAAACAGATTCTAACTATGCTTGGTCGACGATTTGGATAGTACTTGCTCAATCTGCTGGAGGGATTGTGGGTACTATTGCCCCTGCATTCAGATGGTTGACTGCAGTAAATTTTGCATACTCAGAGAAAGGCCTGATGAGCTTTAAGAATGCATTCAAAATTGAGAGTTACTGGACTCAGATGCTGGTGGATTGGAAGGAAAGCCCCTTGCCATTGGAAATTGGAGACAGGAAGTGGAGAAAAGTTCTTCAGGATGTAAAAGGACTAATTCTGAATTTTGTCATAAGAGTTCAGATGTTGATTGTTCTGTCCAGCAAGTCAGTTCAACTTATCTCTGTCTGCTTCATGAGTCGAATCATCTTGTGTTTCCACTGCATCACAAGGTTGAAGAATAAGTCCACCTCTGGTACATCAGACATTCATGTGGTTTCCGAATCTGAATCAGAAGTCAATACAGAACAGGATCTTACCCGTTATGTTCTGCTACTTGAAGGCGAAGTCGCGCAGGCCCCAAAGACCCTTAAAAACATCTGCAACAAGGTGGATAAGGTGATCGAGATGGGTAAAAAGCAGCAACCGAAGAACCTGGAAACCCTTCTACTTAAAGTTGACAACTTCAGCAGCTGGACAGAAATGTATGATTATCAAGTACCAAGTCTACATTCTCAGGAACCTCCTAATTGCTGGTCTTTACATCTGGTGACCTTGACGACTATAGTTATCGCACTTCCAAACATCCCAATACAGAGGACTAGTGGGCTACTTACCAGCATTAACGAGGGCCTCTTCTATGTAAAACTTATCGAGAAAGTCCTCGATAGAAATGAGGTTCGACTGAACATCAGAAAAGCAGCAGGTGCCATGTGGGTAGATGTCGAACTATATAAAAAGTGGATGCAAATTGATCTCGATGAACTGTCTCGTAAAAGCAGGAACTCCAAGGAGGTACTACAAAAACTCTCTGAGCAAGCTGAAAACACAGTAATGGAGTTTATGACAAATGGGAAAGATTGCCGGATAAAAGACTCTCTTAATTGGCCTCTCAAGGTTATATCTGCTAATTCAATGTACCGAATCACAAGAACTATGCTACATGAAAGCGAGAATCCCCTAATGGATGAGGGATTATTCAACCAATTATCTACAACGATTGCCGATGTAATGGCAGCATGCCTTACCCATTTAACTCGCATTATAACCATGAAATGTCACCAGAATTCCATAGAAGAGAGGGAGAAAAGTGTCCATCAAGCAGCTCTCCTGTTAGGTAAAACTGAAGAAATTCTCCATATTCTTCAGCAGCGAAAAGGACAGAGTTTGAATCGAGAAATCAGCATATATTGAAAAAGCCGCATGGAAATTAGAATCGCCTAAGTTTAATTTTTGATTCCCAATAATAGCAAAGTCCATTCCTAGTTCACGTGAAAAAGCATGTAAGATAAAGGGTGACTTCAATCATACAGTCAAGTGCCTAAAATAATTTGTAAAAGCAGCTCTCTTTATCTTCAAGAACTTGTAAACTTATCTTTGTTTATCCTAAGGAACTTCAACAAATTTTACTGAATTCAATTTATAACAGACAGATTCAGTAACTGGAAAATGGATGCTGAATCTTTGAAAGAATCCATGAAATAGTCAGGGCATGCTTGTCTATAACATTCTCTGAAACCATATTACGAAGTGAACCATGAAGAGTCGTTTAAGAAAAAACTTCAGATGCAACTTTGCCCTTCTGAGCTCCGAGTTTGACTATAAAATTATTCTAGAGCAAGTCTGAAATAGTTTACAATCACATTATGCAGAGATTGTTCAAGACAATTTTCGGACAGAGAAAGTAATAAATCAGACAAGCCAGAAGTATTTCTAACTTACATGTAGTGAACGAAGAAAATTAAGGCAGCCAAGATGATTGAATTCCATTTGGCACAAAGAAGCCAGCAGAACAACACAAAACAGAATCTAAGGTTTAGTGTATAAAGCAAACCAAGTGCAAAACTCGTCTATCATCAAAACAAATATACTCTTAAAGACATTCCTAGTATCAACTACTACAAACAGACATAATATTTGCCATTAAGAGAAATCAAAATTAACCAACATAGCATCATTCTAAAAATAAAAAATAAAAAATAAATAAAATGTGAAAGAAGAATGCACTACAACGACCTATAGCTATAGCATAGAGAGTCAACAAAGAAATATAGAGAAAAGCATCGTCGACTATCTAGAAGGAAACTGATAGATCCCAACTCACGTGATAAACTAACAAGGGCAATAAAGGAATTAACCAAGGAAAAGAAGGCACATGTAGCAAGGGTACAGTTATCATTCTGTTAGGAGTAATTGATAGGCAAAAATCACTTATAAATAGAGGGATGCGGCTATGGGAATGGAGGAGAATTCTGGTAGTCAATTGGGAGAGTTGTGGACCTCTCGAATGTCCTAATACACTTGTCATTTCCTGTTTTATTTGCTATTTTAGATCTGTCCTTTATAGCAGAATTCATTCCTTTGTAATCAAAGTTCAGTAATAGTATATTGAAAATTCTATTCCAACTATCATTTATTTTTAAGTTTGCTTGGTGAAGTGAGATCATTTCAGGTTTCTATCAATTGGTATCTGTTGACACATAAAAATTCAGCCCAAATCGAACAGCCCAAGGAGAAAGCCCAATTGAAGGATCCCCAAATCGGATAGCCCAAAGAACGAAGTCCAATCGAACGAATCAAGGTGAAGGCCCAAATAAGGGGCCCAAGAATGCGGTAACGCCATCGCCCAAGTTTGCAAGTCGCCCAGAATCTGAACGAATGGAGTGTCATACGGTCGCCCAGAGCTGTTATTCTACTCTCGCCCAAACCTTCAAGTCGCCCAAGGTATCAACAAATATAACGCATCGTGGTTATCAAGGAATGCAGTTATCAAGGCAGTTGTTAAAGTAGCCTTATCACGTTCCACGACTCAAGGAATTCAATCGAAAGCAGTTGAACGATGAAAGATAATGACAGCAGTTAAAAGGCAGTTTCATGACAAAATGGCCACTACAAAGAAAGTGGGTAGTTATAGGACGATCAAGCAGTTTTTAGGGTAGTTAATCACAAAGAGATCGTCTACGAGGTATAAAAGGGAGAAAGGACGCAGAAGCAAAGGACCGAATCCAAAACTCTCGAACAGAGAATATGTAATTTTCATTTCCTTAGCTTTTAGACTTAAACATCTTTCTTTC
>NW_019236892.1:135197-137827 GCF_002742605.1 Olea europaea var. sylvestris
AGTCAGGGAGGAATCCAGTCTGTAATCGAGCGATATGAGGAGCAACATGCCTCTCCACGAACAGATGGACAAAATCAGAGCAGTAACAGTCGTTACGAACCAATGACGGAGTTGAGTCCTCGAACCATACGTGCATTGCTTGGAGAACTCACGCAAGACGTCGTTGAACAGGTAAATCTTCGAAGTATTCATAATATGGAAAAATTTACACAAAATGGAAATGCACACTATGACAATATGGCCAAACAGCTAAAGACGTTAAACGAAACAATGAATAAGTTAGTAGGCCAAATATGTCAACCAGCTATACCTCTTACAAACCATTTTCAAACCAGGACAATTGTGGGACATAATCCCTCTGTCCTAAATCCGAATCAAGGGGTAGAATCGCTTTCTGGTCCCTCTACTTCAAACCAAGGAGGTACTATAGTGCCAAATCAAAATAATGATAGTGGCATGCCTAACTTGGGGGGTAATTCAAACGTGAGAGATAATGTCCTAAACAATGGACAGAATATTCCACGTGGTAATAAGGGAACAGATGTCCAGGCTAACGGTAATGGACCTAATTATGGTAATTTTGTTGCCAATCAAGGACCAAACATGAGACCTCATGCAAATCAACCGGTTAATCAGCCTGTAGGAATTCCATATGATCCCAATGTCATGTTAAGGAACCAGATTATGGAAATCGTGCAGGATCAGATGGCCTTTGGGGTGCGTCCTGTCATTAGGCCGACATACACAAAGCCATATCCTGATTGGGTAGACCAAGCATATCCATGGCCTAGAGGGTATAAAGTGCCAGAATTCTCACTGTTTACTGGTTTAGGAGTGGTGTCTACTCTAGAACACATAGGGCGATTCACGTTGCAAAGTGGTGATGTAACCGACTAACATAAAATGAGACTTTTCCCTAGTTCGTTAACAGGAGTAGCTTTCTCCTGGTTCATCAACTTGCTAGCGAACTCTGTTCAAACATGGCAACAATTGGAACAGTTGTTTCATGCTCAATTTTATAAAACTGAATCTGAAGTCACTTTGGCTGATTTGGCGAATCTACGTCAAATGGCAAATGAATGGGCAGAAAGTTTTCTCCAAAGGTTCAAAACAGTAAGAAGCAAGTGTTTTGTACCTCTGCCCGAAAAAGAATTTGTCAAGATCGCACAAGGCTGCTTGAGCTTTGATTTAAAAAAGAAGTTCCAGGACAAGGAATTTCCCGACCTTTTCCAGTTGAGTGCGAATGTGATTAGGTATGAGCGACTGATAAGAGAAGAAGAACAAATGAAAAATTCTAGTAAAGGGACTTATTACAGAGACCCAAATTTTGACGTTCATACCATCGACGACGAATCATACGATCAGGCCGAAATATGTTTGGCCGAATTGGTAAAAGGGGATATATATACTTGTCCCATAATGGCCAAGCCTAGACCATCGGGCAAAGATGAGCTCATAAAGGATGGAAACATAAAGGCTAGAACGTTCTCGTTCGATGTGACCAAAGCTGACCTTATATTCTATAAATTATATAGGGATAAGCAAATAAAGCTGAGCGATAAGCACAAATTGTCAAACCCTGAACAAATAAAGGGTAAAAAATATTGTAAGTGGCATAATGCATGGTCACATTTGACTAACAATTGCTTGGTTTTCCGTCACGTATTGCAGGATGCTATTAAATCAGGACGAATTACGTTCGACGATAAGAAAAAGATGGCAGTGGACGAGAATCCTTTCCCACAGCCATTTGGGGTAAATATGGTAACGTCTGGGTTCAAGAACAAGTTGCCAAAATTCAAGTTGGTCATAAACGATGAAGAAGAAGACACTAAAACACATCCCAGTGTCTTCGAACGAATCAAAGGGAAAGAACCAAAAAAGGACGAAAACGTCCTGTGTGCAAGGTGTAAAAGGGAAGTAAATGGAGACACGGAGAAACCAGGGACATGGCAACATCCTCATCGCCCTGCCTTCTTCCCAAACATTCAGCCTGGCAGAGGGCGAGGTACATCATTTTATAGAGGACCACCTTTTGAAAGGCAGTTCAGACCAGCAGATACTGGAAGAACATTTAGGCCGCAACCTCGCCGGCCAAATGTATGGCATTCATTCCAATACAGCGCAGGAAGGGCAATACCCTTCGATGAGATGACTAGGACCCAACAAAGGCGTTTCCAGCGAAACTACGGACGGATGATGAGGCAGCAACAAGGAATGCCACATCCTAAAGCACCTCTATTACTCAAGGTAGCCAATCAGAACGTCCTCAAAAGTAGTAAAGAGACTGGTACAGATGAATCAATGAAGGAACTGCCAGAAACCTCTTCTGGGAGGTCAAGGTTTGAGAGGGATAAAAAGGATGAAGAAGATCCAGATCAGCCCCTTGCTATCCAATTCGGTACGTTGCCTCCTGTCATGGCCAATAATTACCTCCTGGCCAATGAATTCAAGAATAAAGAAAAGGAAGAAGAGAGGGAGGACAACGAAGGAGAAGCCTGCATGCTGGTATGTGAAGAAGGCCAGACTTCTGGAGAGGCCTACAACGATGAAGAGGACGATAGGATGGCAGACATTGAAGAAGAAATCGACCTAGAAGCAGAAAGGAAAAAGAGGGGAGTATCGCGCAA
>NW_019236892.1:138957-141431 GCF_002742605.1 Olea europaea var. sylvestris
CGAAGGAAACTATGGACCTGTCAGGGTAGTACAAGATGGGAAAGAAACTCAGGTTGTCGCGCAAAGCGAAGAACCATTCTCAGTGGACGCACTCACTGAAATGTTCAAACAAATGAGGCCAAATATAGTGGCCTTAGAAGAGCCAGTAATTGGCAAAAGAATAATTAAGGAGTCTTGAATGGACTCTAAGTTACAAAAGCAAATGGCTGACATTTAGGCCTTCAAAGCCAGACTGATGGCTTTCAATAAGGAATGCAATGACAAAGCGAAGGAGGAGACTGCCCTAAAAGCGCTGAAGGACAAGTTGGCAGTATTCGAGTTAGAGCAAAGCCTTGGCCGAGAAGTCAACAAAGTGGACTGTTTGGAAGAGGAAGTACTTACAAAAGAACTGGACGACGAAGTGATGCGGATTGCCAAACCTGGATACGCTCAAGCACAAGACCCTCTGATCAAAGTAAATATTGGCAATGAAGGAGAAGATCACCAAACGTTCATCAACCAGATGCTCGACCAAGAGGTTAGTAACAAATTAATCGCTTTGTTAAAAGAGTACAAAGATTGTTTTGCTTGGAAATATGAACAAATGCCTGGTTTAGATAGAGACTTAGTGGAACATAGATTACCAACTAAGCCTAATTTTAAACCTCATAGGACTTTCTTGATTTCTTAGTACACAAGAGAGGGATTGAACTTGACAAAAATAAAGCGAAGGCCATCTTAGAAGCCAAACCACCTAGCAATAAAAAGGAGTTGCAAAGGTTTCTAGGCCAAATAAATTTTTTAAGACGCTTTATTTCTAACTGTGCAGGGCGAACTAAAGTCTTTTCGCCGCTATTAAAGCTGAAAAATCAGGACGAATTCGTCTGGAAAGAAGAACATCAAAAGGCTTTTGAAAGCCTGAAGACATATCTATCAAGTCCACCAGTGTTGGTGTCACCAATTCAGGGACGGCCAATGAAAATGTATGTATCGGCTGAAAAAGAATCAATAGCTGGAATGGTCGCACAGGAAGACTAATTTGGTGAAGAAAGGGCAATTTATTACTTAAGTAGACGGTTGACGAAATGTGAATGTAATTACTTTGCTGTTGAAAAATTGTGTTTAGTACTGTATTTCACATGTACAAAATTAAGGGCTTATTTACGGCCCATAACCGTTTATTTAATTTCTAAAGTAAATTTAGTCAAGTATATGTTCTCGCGCCCTATTTTACACCAAAGGGTAGGCCTTTGGACACTAGCTTTATCAGAGTTCGAAATACAATATATACCTCAAAAGGCAGTAAAAAATCAGGCTTTGGCTAACTTTTTAGCTGATCATCCATGCCTTGACATGCCTGAAGAAATCGA
Organism: Olea europaea var. sylvestris; assembly: GCF_002742605.1. Lineage (NCBI taxonomy): Eukaryota > Viridiplantae > Streptophyta > Magnoliopsida > Lamiales > Oleaceae > Olea > Olea europaea. The sequence continues at coordinate 140,307 of NW_019236892.1, forward strand.
ATTAGAAATCAATTTGTTCGAATTAAAACCTTGGGTGTTGTATTTCGATGGGTCAAAAACCTCTAAAGGTGCAGGAGTGGGGGTAACATTGATTAATCCTTTAGGGATTTGCTACAAGTTTGCATTCACCTTAGACAGAATGTGCACCAACAATGAGGCCGAATATGAAACTTTAATTGTAGGCCTAGAACTAATGGTGGATATGGGAATAAGAAATGTGATCGTTAGGGGCAATTCTCAATTGGTGATCCATCAATTGATCGGTGATTTTAAATGCCAAAGTGATTCCATTATAAGTCAGTACGAGATCGCCCAAGAATTACTAGAAGAATTCGATTAAGTAGGACTCCAAAGTGTTAATAGGATATATAACAACATGGCAAATGAGTTAGCCCAAATGGCATCAGGGTACTCAAAGGTTTTGAATTGGAAGTCTACTTGTGAATATGGAATCATATTGCCCGTGATTCAAAGAAGGGCGAGGAAAATTGAACTTCACTGTATACAAGATGGAGATGCAGTGGATTGGAGAGCAGAGATTAAAAGGTTCCTTAAAGAACCTAATGGAGGGATTAGTAGGAAAATGAAGCTACGTTTACTGAATTACACACTAATAGATGAAGAGTTGTTTAAGAAACGCTCTGATGGTGTATTACTAAAGTGTGTAAGTTTGTAAGAAGCCAAGATGATCATGGCTGAAGTGCACGAAGGGATATGTGGAGCTCATCAAGCTGGCCAAAGGATGAGATGGTTAATTATTAGGAGTGGATATTTTTGGCCAAAGATGGGAGAACTATGCATTCAGTATGCAAAAAGTTGTTTAGAATGCCAAAAACATGGTCCAATACAAAGGGCGCCAGCACGAGAGATGACACTTATTATTAAACCTTGGCCGTTCAAAGGTTGGGCGATAGATCTGATAGGAAAGATTTACCCTCCATCGTCCAAGCAACATACTTTTGTTATAGTTGCAACCGACTATTTCACCAAATGGGTAGAGGCGGTACCTTTGAAAGAGATCACCCAGAAGAATGTTATAGTATTTATTCGTGATCACATTATTTATAGGTTTGGAATTTCACAAACTTTAATGGTAGATCACGGAACATCTTTGAATGGGGATCA
>NW_019236893.1:0-2061 GCF_002742605.1 Olea europaea var. sylvestris
TAAAACGAAATTAAAAGATATAAAGAATACACCCGTATGATAATCCTTCAATTTTGTGTGTAATCTTCAATTCCTTCTTGAATACTTTTGAAATCAAGCCCAAGATTGTGTTTCTTGCCTTCAAAGTGAATGTATTTATTGTCCCTGGTCCTTCATGTGGCTTCTGGACGTCTTGTTGCTATTTAAACCCGTCCAAATTAGGTTACCAAAGGAGTTGCAATCGTATAAGGAAAGTGCAAAATTCGGTAAAATTTATACCTATGCGACCGCATAGGTTTAATAAAAATGCCCTTTTTCAACCCTGGAGGTTCACTCGCGACCGTATAGGTTTTATACTATGCGGTCGCATAGTATAGCTAGCTTCCAGTTTAATTCATTTTGATCCTCAAGTTTCATTCCTTCACTCCTTGACCTCCTCTCTTGTTCCTAGTTGCTCCAATGGTCCCTTATAACTTCCAATTGGTGCTTGGCTTGATCAATTGCTTGATGTGTTCATCGGGTCAACTTTTAGATAATTGCAATTTGGTCCCTGAATTTTCTCTTTGCTTCAATTTTGTCCTTTTTCGGCTCTTTTCTCCTGAATTCCACTATTTCCATAGAATTTCCTACATTGCATGAATTTGACAAAGTTAAGTAAGAATTAAATCAATTTACCTGTATTTAAGTCATGTTTGTGATGCAAATAAGTGTGCAAAAACACACTTATCATCAAACTTCTAGAGGAGCCTACAATGATGAAGAGGATGATGTTATGATGGACATCGAAGAAGAAATTAATCTGGAAGTAGAAAGAAGTAAGAGAGGAGTATCGCGCAATACCTTGTTGAAGCAACTACATATAGAAGGTGTTCACGAAGTGAATTTGTTGGGAGATCCATCTGGGCGTTCTTTCGATTATTATGTGTTGTATGGGCTACCCAAGAGAAAAAGGAGAGTACCTCGCTCTGAAAAGTATGGGTCACCTCCAAGAATATTGCCTCCTCCCACAAGTTGGGTAACCGAAGAAGAAGCATTAGAAAACAATAAAAAGGAAATTCAGGAAGCGGAAGCTCAGTGCGATATATTGCACGTTGACTTATCACAAAAGGATAACTCAACAGAGAACAAGCAGGAAGTGGAAATAGATGCTGCCAAAAAGGTTATTTTTAAGAGACCAGCCATGAAGTTAACTAAACACTTGAGGCCATTGTACGTTAAGAATTTAGTTAACGGTATACCTGTGGCGAAAGTACTTATCGATAATGGAGCAGCTATAAACACCATTCCATCTAAGATGATGAGGAAATTTGCAAAGACAGAAAGTGATATGATTCCAACAGAAGTCATCCTTACAAGTTTCAATGGAGGAGCAACTTCAGCTAAAGGGGTTATGCCATTGGACATAATTGTAGGGACAACTACTAGGAGCACGGTCTTCTTCGTAATAGATGGTCCTACTAGTTGCAATGTGTTATTAGGAAGGGATTGAATACACGAAAGTCGATGCATACCTTCATCGCTCCATCAATGCCTGGTTTTCTGGAATGACAAGGGTGAAGCAGAAGTGGTGCAGGCAGATCATAGACGTTTTGTCATAGAAGTAAACTCAGTGGAAAGGTTTGTGTACGAAGGAAATTACAGACTTGTCAGAGTAGTCTAAGATGGAGAAGAAACTCAAATTGTTGCACAGAGTGAAGCCGTTTTCAGTAGATGCACTTACTGAAATGTTTAGTCAAATGAGGCCAAACATAATGGCCCTAGAAGAGCCAGTAATTGGCAAAAAAGTAATCAAGGAGTTTTAAATGAGTTGTAAGCAACAAAGGCAAATGGCCGATGTTTAGGCCTTCAAAGCCAAATTAATGGCTTTCAATAAAGAATGTAAAAATAAGACGAAAGAAGAAGTAGCCTTGAAAGCATTAGGAGACAAATTGGCAGTGTTTGAGTTGTAACAAAGTATTGGCCGAGAAGTCAACAAGGTGGATTGTTTAGAAGAAGAAGTGCCTATAAGGGAAATGAACGATGAAGTAATGAGAATCACCAAACTTGGACACGCTCAAGCACAAGACCCTCTGATTAAAGTGA
>NW_019236894.1:0-2061 GCF_002742605.1 Olea europaea var. sylvestris
TGGATGGTGGTGCGCTAGATGTTATGGTGCGTTGATAGTTGTGTAATAGTGGGTTGTGGTCTACAGATCTACGTGGTGGTGGTGGTATGATGATAATGGGGCGGATGGATGCATAGATCTGTATGGTGATGGTGCGGTAGTGGTGAGGTGATATAATCGTTTTGTTAGAATTTGGATGTGAACCGAATTCTTTGTTAAAATAATTGTATAGTTCTAATTGAAGTGTACATCAAAAAAAATTTCTAATTGGAATGCTATTGAAGAATCATATTCAAGTTTAATTGACAAATTCTAATTAAATTTCTATTTAAAAGCCTATTGGAAGTTGAAATTTGTGCTGGACTTGATGAGATCAAATAAAAAAACTTTTGACATTTTATTTCATCTACAACTCTATATCTAGGGATGGATTTTTTTCCTATAAATACTAGACTCTTTTTTTCTAGATTTGTGAAGCTTTATTGCTGTAATTGTATTTTCTCCACATTGTTATTGAATAAAATATCGATTCCTCTGCTTATTTTTATTTTTGTTTCTTTACTTTAACCTTGTTCTATTTATCATAATCTTACATATTTCATATTACACCATTAAATCTCAATTCTTATGTTGCCTTCCGGTCCAACAAGGTGGTTTTAGAGCTATTCCACCTTCAACAAGTGATATCAAAGCTAGGTTGCAAGTTTATCGTGATTTAATTGAGATTTTTCAAAAATTGCCACTTTAAAATATGATATTCCAATACTAGATCGCAATACAAGATTTATGTTGTGGCAAATAAATTTGAAGGCTATTTTGGTGCAGATGGATTTAGACAATGTGTTGCTGGCTTTTAATAAGATGTCAGCTGATTGGATAGCGAAGGAAAAACAACGGAAGGATAGGAAAGCTCAATCTCAGATTCTTCTTCACCTCTCCAATAATATTCTGCAGGATGTCTTGAAAGAAAAGACAACGTCGGCTTTGTGGTTAAAATTGGAGTAGTTGTTTATGACGAAAATTCTTCAAAGCAAACTGCATCTTAAGCAAACGAAATATTCCCATCGCATGGCGGAAGGAGGATCGCAGGAAGACCACTTTGTTGTGTTCAAGGAAATCATCACAAATTTAGAGACATTGGAGGCCAAATATGATGAAGAGAACCTGGCCTTGATCCTGTTGTGTTCGATGCCCGACTCTTATTCGTCATTTTGGGACACGATCATGTACAATCGTGACATGCTTACAATTGAAGACCCGTACGATGCTTTACACTCAAAGGAGAAGATGAAGCATGTGGTTAGAGCTGCATCTAGGAATGAGGAAGTTTTGGTATCTCATGGTGGTCGACAGAGGGGCAGATTGAATGTGAACTACAGCAATTTATATTTCTTCTACTGTAGGAGGAAATGACGTGTTCATAAGGATTGCGATAAGTTGCAGGCTAAAGGCGATTTAGCTGCAAATCATGGGACGCAATCATTGACTTTAGACGAGACCAATGTAGTTGAGAATTTTTCGAATGGCAATGATGTGGTGTTGACCGTAGTATTTGACGTGGAGTCTAAGCCTGACGATGAGTGAATTCTTGATTCTGCATGTTCGCACTATGTGTGTTCCAATCGGGACTTGTTTCATACATATGACACGGTTAAGCAAGGTGGAGTTGTTATGGAAATAACTAGTCTTGCTGGGTTGCTGGAATCGATCAAGTCAAATTGAGGTTGCATGATGGGACAGTCAAAACACTTTGCTAGGTTCGACATGTTTCAGATCTGAAGATGAATCTCATCTCACTGAGCACCCTGGATTCAAAAGGGTATAAATTCTTTAGTAGAGGTAGAGTTTTGAAGGTTCAAAGGGGTGTCCAAATTGTATTAAAGGGATGGAAGAAGTCTCAGTCTCAATTGTACATCTAACAAAAAAAGCGTAGAACCAGTTAAGAGACATTTGGACAAGTTCAGTACCGTGGTGAAAATTTAGTTTGGTACAATACTTCTTGCGACAGGCTCTGGGTTGATTCATAACATTGCTCAAAAGAGTATTGGTGATTCCACTTCACCATCAATTTCAGTAGATACA
>NW_019236895.1:0-2061 GCF_002742605.1 Olea europaea var. sylvestris
CCTCAGGTGTTTTGTCAACTTCATGGCTGGCCGTTTAAAAACAACCTTTTCGGCAGCCTCTATTTCTACCTCTTGCTTGTTTTATGTCGGATTATCCCCTTGTGATATGTCGACGTGTAGTATGTCGCTTTTATCCTCTGTCTCCTGAATCTCCTTCTTGCTTTTTTCTAATGCTTCCTCGTCGGTTATCCAACCTGTGGGAGGAGGCATTATTTTTGCTTCCTCATCAGTCATCCAACCTGTGGGAGGAGGCATTATTTTTGGAGGTGACCCATATTTCTCAGAGCGAGGCACTCTCTTCTTCCTTTTGGGTGTCCCGTACAGTACGTAGAAATCGAAAGGACGCCCAGATGGCTCCCCCAATAAGTCTACTTCGCGGACTCCCTCTTGATGTAGTTGCTTAAACAGGGTATTGCGTGATACTCCTCTCTTTCTCCTTTCTGCTTCTAGATCAATTTCCTCTTCAATGTCTGTCATCCCACCGTCCTCTTCATCATTGTAGGCCTCTCTAGAAGTCTGGCCTTCTTCACACACCAGCACGCAGGCTTTTCCTTCGTTGTCCTCCCTCTCTTTTTCTTTTTCCTTATTTTTGAACTCATTGGCCAGTAGGTAATTGTTGGCCACAACAGGAGGCAACGTACCGAATTGGATAGCAAGGGGCTGATCTAGGTCTTCCTCATCCTTTTTGTCCCTCTCAAACCTTGATCTCCCAGAAGAGGTCTCTGGCTGTTCTTTCATTGATTCATCTGCACCAGTTTCTTTATTACTCTTCAGGACGTTTTGATTGGCTACCTCGAGTAGTAGAGGTGCTTTAGGGTGTGGCATTCCTTGTTGCTGCCTCATCATCCGTCCGTAGTTTCGCTGGAAACGCCTTTGTTGAGTCCTGGTCATCTCATCGAAAGGTATTGCTCTTCCTGCGCTGTACTGGAATGAATGCCATACATTTGGCCGGCGAGGTTGCGGGCTAAATGTCCTTCTAACATCTGTTGGTCCGAACTGCCTTTCAAAAGGCGGTCCTCTATAGAACGATGTACCTCGCCCTCTACCCGGTTGAATGTTTGGGAAGAAGGCAGGGCGATGGGGATGCTGCCATGTCCCTGGTTTCTCCGTGTTTTCATTTATTTCTCTTTTACATCTTGCACATAGGACGTTTTCGTCCTTTTTTGGTTCTTTTCCTTTGATTCGTTCGAAGACGCTGGAATGTGGTCTTGGATCTTCTTCTCCGTCATCTATGACTAACTTGAATTTTGGTAACTTGTTCTTGAATCCAGATGTTACCATATTTACTCCAAGTGGCTGTGGGAAAGGATTCTCGTCCACTGCCATCTTTTTCTTGTCATCGAACGTAATTTTTCGTCCTGACTCAATAGCATCCTGTAATACATGACGGAAAACCAAGCAATTGTTAGTCAGGTGTGACCATGCATTATGCCATTTACAATATTTTCTACCCTTAATTTGTTCAGGGTTTGGCAATTTGTGCTTATCGCTCAATCTTATCTGCTTATCCCTATATAATTTGTCGAATATAAGGTCAACTTTGGTCACATCGAACGAGAACGTTCTAGTCTTTATGTTCCCGTCTTTTATGGGCTCATCATCTTTGCCCGACGGTCTAGGTTTGGTCATTATGGGACAAGTATATGTCTCTCCTTTGACCAATTCGGTCAAACATATTTCGGCCTGATCGTACGACTCGTCGTCAATGGTATGAACATTAAAATTTGGGTCTTTGTAATAAGTCCATTTACTAGAATTTTTCATTTGTTCTTCTTCTCTTATCAGTCGTTCATACCTAATCACGTTCGCACTCAACTGGAAAAGATCAGGGAACTCTTTGTCCTGGAACTTCTTTTTTAAATCAAAGCTCAAACAGCCTTGGGCGATTTTGACAAATTCTTTTTCGGGCAAAGGTACAAAACATTTGTTTCTGGCTGTTTTGAACCTTTGGAGAAAACCTTCTGCCCATTCGTTTGGTATTTGACGTAAATTCGCCAAATCGGCCAAAGTGACTTCAGACTCAGTTTTATAAAACTGAGCGTGAAACAACTATTCCAATTG
>NW_019236896.1:0-2061 GCF_002742605.1 Olea europaea var. sylvestris
GGTTTTTCTTTGTCAATTTTTTGTCCAGCACCTCTTCAACCTAAAGTAATTAATAAGGAAATTAATTATTCGGAGGCCCAAACAAAGAAATTTAGCGAAAATCTCATGATTCTGGGTCTGTGCCCCAGGTCCAATTTCGCGGGTCGTTTCCAATCAGCCTGCCAAATTTCGGCCCATTTCAACACCGTCGCGACAAATGACAAAATTGCCCCTGGTTTGATATTTCTTTGTTAATTTTCTATCCAGCACTTCTTCAACCTGACATAATTAATGCGAAAATTAATTATTCGGAGGCCCAAACAAAAGAATTTGGCTAAAATCTCGTGATTCCGAATCTGTGCCCCAGGTCCAATTTCGCGGGCCGTGTCCAATCTGCCTGCCAAATTTCGGCCCATTCCGACACCGTCGCGTCAAATGATAAAATTGCCCCAGGTTCAATTTTTCTTTGTTAATTTTCTGTCCATCACTTCTTCAACTTGACATTATCAATACGGAAATTAATTATTCAGAGGCCCAAAGAAGGAATTTGGCTAAAATCCCATGATCCCAGTTCTGTGCCCCGAGCCCAACTTCGCAGGCAGTTTCCAAACAACCTACCAAATTTCGGCCCATTCCGACACCGTTACGACAAATGACAAAATTGCCCCTGGTCCGATTTTTCTTTGTTAATTTTCTGTCCAGCACTTCTTCAACCTGACATAACTAATACAGAAATCAATTATTCGGAGGCCCAAACGAAGGAATTTGGCTAAAATGCCGTGATCCCGGGTCTGTGCCCCGAGTCTATTTACGCGGGCCGTTTCCAAACAACCTGCTAAATTTCGGCCCATTCCGACACCGTCGCGACAAATGACAAAATTGCCCTGCTGCAGTTTTTCTTTGTTAATTTTCTATCCAGCACTTCTTCAACCCGACATAATTAATATGAAATTTAAATTTTTTGGAGGCCCAAACGAAGAAATTTGGCTAAAATCCCGTGATCCCGGGTCTGTGCCCCGAGTCCAATTTCGCGGACCATTTCCAATGAACCTGCCAAATTTTGGCTCATTCCGACACCATCACGAGAAATGATAAAATTGCCCGTTATGCGGTTTTTCTTTGTTGGTTTTCTGTCCTGCACTTCTTCAACTTGACATAATTAATAAGGAAATTAATTATTCGGAGACCCAAACGAAGGAATTCGGCTACAATCCCGTGATCTCGGGTCTGTACCCCGAGTCCAATTTCGCGGGCCGTTTTTGAACAACCTACCAAATTTCATCTCATTCTGACACCGTCACGACAAATGACAAAATTGCCCGTGGTGCGATTTTTCTCTGTTAATTTTCTATCCAGCACTTCTTCAACCTGGCATAATTAATACGAAAATTTATTATTCGGAGGCCCAAATGAAGGAATTTGGCTAATATCCCGTGATCCCAAGTCTGTGCTCCGAGTCCAATTTCGCAGGCCGTTTCCAATGAACCAGCCAAATTTTGGCCCATTCCGACACCGTTACGATAAATGACAAAATTGCCCCTGATGAGATTTTTTAATTTTTTGTCGAGCGCTTCTTCAACTTGACATAATTAATACGGAAATTAATTATTCGGAGGCCCAAGCGAAGGAATTTGGCTAAAATCCCGCGATCGCGGGTCTGTGCCCCGATTCCAATTTCATGGGCCGTTTCCAATCTATCTGCCAAATTTCAGCCCATTCCGACACCGTCGCGACAAATGACAAAATTGCCCCTGGTGCGGTTTTTCTCTGTTAATGTTCTGTCCACCACTTCTTAAACCTGACATAATTAATACAGAAATTTATCATTCGGAGGCCCAAACGAAGGAACTTGGCCAAAATCTCATGATCCCGGGTCTATGCACCGAATCCAATTTCATGGGCCATTTCCAATCAACCTACCAAATTTCGGCCCATTCTAACACCGTCACGGCAAATAACAAAATTGCCCCTGGTCCGATTTTTCTTTGTTAATTTTCTGTCCATCACTTCTTCAACCTGACATAACTAATACGGAAATTAATTATTCGGAGGCCCAAACAAAGGAATTTGGCTAAAATCCCG
>NW_019236897.1:0-2061 GCF_002742605.1 Olea europaea var. sylvestris
TTTCGCGACGGTGTGGGAATGGGCAAAAATTTGACAGATTGATCGGAAACAAAAATCTCGTCGGGGACAATTTCGCCATTTTTTGTGACGGTGTGGGAATGTGCAAAAATTTGACAGGTTGATTGGAAACAAAAATCACGCCGGGGGTAATTTCGTCATTTTTCGCGACGGTGTCGGAATCGGTTAAAATTTGACAGATTAATCGGAAACAAAAATTGCACCGGGGGAAATTTCGTCATTTTTCGCGACGGTGTCGGAATGGGCTAAAATTTGATAGGTTAATCGGAAACAAAAATTCGCGCCAGGGGCAATTTCGTCATTTTTCGCGACGGTGTTGGAATGGGCTCAAATTTGGCAGATTGATCGGAAACAAAAATCGCGCCGGGGGCAATTTCGTCATTTTTAACGACGGTGTTGGAATGGGCAAAAATTTGACAGATTGATCGGAAACAAAAATCGCGCCGGGGGCAATATCATCATTTTTCGCGACGGTGTCGGAATGGGCTTAAATTTGACTGATTGATCCGAAATATAAATCGCACCGGGGGCAAATTCGTCATTTTTCGCAACGGTGTTGGAATGGGCTAAAATTTGACTGATTGATCGGAAACAAAAATCGCGCCGGGGGTAATTTCGTCATTTCGCTACGGTGTTGGAATGGGCAAAAATTTGACAGATTGATCGGAAACAAAAAATGGCGCAGGGGGTAATTTCGTCATTTTTCGCGACGGTGTCGAAATCGGCTAAAATTTGACAGATTAATATTAAACAAAAATCACGCCGAGGGAAATCTCGTCATTTTTCGGGACGGTGTCGGAATCGGCTTAAATTTGACTGATTGATTGGAAGCGAAAATCGCGCCGGGGAAAATTCCTCATTTTTCGCAACGGTGTCGGAATCGGCTAAAATTTGACAGATTAATCGAAAACAAAAATCGCGCCGGGGGCAAATTCGTCATTTTTCGCGACGGTGTCGGAATCGGCTCAAATTTGACCGATTGATCGGAAACAAAAATCGCGCCGGGGGCAATTTCGTCGTTTCTCGCGACGGTGTTGGAATGGGCTAAAATTTAACAGATTGATCGGAAACAAAAATCGTGCCGGGGGCAATTTCGTCATTTTTCGCGACGGGGTCGGAATCGGCTAAAATTTGACAGATTAATCGAAAACAAAAATCGCGCCGGGGGCAATTTCGTCGTTTCTCGCGACGGTGTTGGAATGGGCTAAAATTTAACAGATTGATCGGAAACAAAAATCGTGCCGGGGGCAATTTCGTCATTTTTCGCGACGGTGTCGGAATCGGCTCAAATTTGACCGATTGATCGGAAACAAAAATCGCGCCGTGGGCAATTTCGTCACTTTTCGCGACGGTGTCGGAATGGGCTAAAATTTGACTGATTGAAGGGAAGCAAGAATCGCGCAGGGGGCAATTTCGTCGTTTCTCGCGACGGTGTTGGAATGGGCAAAAATTTAACAGATTGATCGGAAACAAAAATCGTGCCGGGGGCAATTTCGTCATTTTTCGCGATGGTGTGGGAATGTGCAAAAATTTGACAGATTGATCGGAAACAAAAATCAAGCCGGGGCAATTTCGTCATTTTTCACGACGGTGTCGGAATCGGCTAAAATTTGACACATTAATCTTAAACAAAAATCGCGCCGGGGGCAATCTCGTCATTTTTCGCGACGGTGTCGGAATCGGCTTAAATTTGACTTATTGATCGGAAGCAAAAATCGCGCCGAGGAAAATTCCTCATTTTTCGCAACGGTGTCGGAATGGGCTAAAATTTGACTGATTGATGGGAAACCAAAATCGCGCCGGGGGTAATTTCGTCATTTTTCGCGACGGTGTTGGACTGGGCAAAAATTTGACTGATTGATTGGAATTAAAAAATGCGCCGGGGGCAATTTCGTCATTTTTCGTGACGGTGTCGGAATCGGCTCAAATTTGACCGATTGATCGGAAACAAAAATCGCGTCGGGGGAAAGTTGGAATCGGCTCAAATTTGATCGATTGATCGGAAACAAAAATCGCGCTGGGGGAAAGTCGGAATCGGCTCAA
>NW_019236898.1:0-2061 GCF_002742605.1 Olea europaea var. sylvestris
TGACTGGTTGATCGGAAACAAAAATCGCGCCGGGGACAATTTCGTCATTTTTCGAGACTGTGTCGGAATTGGCTGAAATTTAGAAGTTTGATCGGAAATAAAAGTCGCGCCGGCGGGAACTTCGTCATTTTTCTCGACTGTGTCGGAATGGGCTCAAATTTGACAGGTTGATCGGGAACAAAAATAGCACCGGGTATAATTTCGTCATTTTTCGCGACTTTGTCGGAATTGGCTGAAATTTGGCAGTTTGATCGGAAATAAAAATCGCGTCGGCGGCAATTTCGTCATTTTTCTCGACCGTGTCGGAACGGGCTCAAATTTAACAAGTTTATCGGGAACAAAAATCGCGCCGGGTGTAATTTCGTCATGTTTCGCGACTGTGTCGGAATTGGCTAAAATTTGACTTGTTGATCGTAAACAAAAATCGCGCCGGGGGCAATTTCGTCATTTTTCTCGACTTTGTTGGAATGGGCTCAAATTTAAAAGGTTTATCGGGAACAAAAATCGCGCCCGGTGTAATTTCGTCATTTTTCGCGACTGTGTCGGAATTGGCTAAAATTTGACTTGTTGGTAGGAAACAAAAATCGCCCCAGGGGAAATTTCGTCATTTTTCTCGACCGTGTCCAAAATTGGCTGAAATTTGGCAGTTTGATCGGAAAGAAAAATCGCTCCGGCGGCAATTTCGTAATTTTTCTCGTCTGTGTCGGAATGGGCTCAAATTCGACAGGTTGATCGGGAAGAAAAACCGCGCCGGTGGCAATTTCGTCATTTTTCTCGACTGTGTCGGAATTGGCTGAAATATGGCAGTTTGATCTGAAATAAAAATCGCGCCGGGGGCAATTTCGTCATTTTTCTCGACTGTGTCGGAATGGGCTCAAATTTGATTGGTTGATCGGGAACAAAAATAGCGCCGGGTGTAATTTCATGATTTTTCGCGACTGTGTCGGAATTGGCTAAAATTTGACTGGCTGATCGGAAACAAAAATCTCGCCGGGGGCAATTTCGTCACTTTTCTCGACTGTGTCGAAATTGGCTGGAATTTGGCAGTTTGATCGGAAATAAAAATCGCGTCGACGGTAATTTCGTCATTTTTCTCGACTGTGTCGGAATGGGCTCAAATTTGACAGGTTGATCGGGAACAAAAATAGCTCCGGGTGTAATTTCGTCATTTTTCGCGACTGTGTCGGAATTGGCTGAAATTTGGCAGTTTGATCGGAAATAAAAATTGCGTCGGCGGCAATTTCGTCATTTTTCTCGACCTGTCGGAACGGGCTCAAATTTGACAGGTTTATCGGGAACAAAAACCGCGCCGGCGGCAATTTCGTCATTTTTCGCGACTATGTCGGAATAAGCTCAAATTCGACAGGTTGATCGGAAACAAAAACCGCGCCGGGGACAATTCCGTCATTTTTCGAGACTGCGTCGGAATTGGCTGAAATTTAGCAGTTTGATCGGAAATAAAGGTCGCGCCGGCGGGAATTTCGTCATTTTTCTCGACTGTGTCGGAATGGGCTTAAATTTGACAGGTTGATCGGGAACAAAAATAGCTCCGGGTGTAATTTCGTCATTTTTCGCGACTGTGTCGGAATTGGCTGAAATTTGGCAGTTTGATCGGAAATAAAAATTGCGTCGGCGGCAATTTCGTCATTTTTCTCGACCGTGTCGGAACGGGCTCAAATTTGACAGGTTTATCGGGAACAAAAACCGCGTCGGGTGTAATTTCGTCATTTTTCGCGACTGTGTCGGAATTGGCTAAAATTTGACTTGTTGATAGGAAACAAAAATCGCGCCGGGGGCAATTTCGTCAGTTTTCTCGACTGTGTCGGAATTGGCTGAAATTTGGCAGCTTGATCGGAACGAAAAATCGCGCCGACGGCAATTTCGTCATTTTTCTCGACTGTGTCGGAATGAGCTCAAATTCGACAGGTTAAACGGGAACAAAAAACGCACCGGGGGCAATTTCGTCATTTTTCTCGACTGTGTCGGAATTGGTTGAAATATGGCAGTTTGATCTGAAATAAAAATCGCGCCGGGGGCAATTGTCATTTTTCGCGACTGTGT
>NW_019236899.1:0-2061 GCF_002742605.1 Olea europaea var. sylvestris
CAAAACGGTCGCTACATTTCCAAAAAGTTCTTATGGGCCCAAAACGGACACCGTGTGCAAAAGTTTCTCTCAATTCTTCGTCCACCGGCCCTCCAAGCTTTCTAAATATGCAAGTGCTCATTATTTCAAAAAATTACCAAAATCCCTCGCACGTCACGATGAAGTGGTGAGTTCAATCCAAAATGGTCACTACATTTCCAAAAAGTTCTTATGGGCCAAAAGCGGACACCTTATGCAAAAGTTACGCTCAATTCTTCGTCCGCCGACTCTCCCAGCGTTCTCAATATACAAGCGCTCATTCTTTCGAGAAATGGCCAAAATCTCTCGTACGTCATGATGAAGTGGTGAGTTCAATCCAAGATGGTCGCTACATTTCCAAAAAGTTCTTATGGGTCCAAAACGGACACCGGGTGCAAAAGTTACGCTCAATTCTTCGTCCGCCGACTCTCCAAGCATTCTAAATATGCAAGTGCTCATTCTTTAAAAAAAATCGTCAAAATCCCTCATACGTCACGACGAAGTGGTGAGTTCAATCCAAAACGGTCGCTACATTTTCAGAAAGTTCTTATGGGCCCAAAACGGACACCGTGTGCAAAAGTTACGCTCAATTCTTCATCCGCCAACTCTCCAAGCGATCTAAATATGCAAGTGCTCATTCTTTCAAAAAATCGCCAAAATCCCTCGTACGTCACGACGAAGTGGTGAGTTCAATCCAAAACGGTCGCTACATTTCCAAAAAGTTCTTATGGGCCCAAAACGGACACCGTGTGCAAAAGTTACGCTCAATTCTTCGTCCGTCGACTCTCCAAGCGTTCTAAATATACGAGCGCTCATTCTTTCGAAAAATGGCCAAAATCGCTCGTACGTCACGATGAAGTTGTGAGTTCAATCCAAAATGGTCGCTACTTCTCCAAAAAGTTCTTATGGGCCCAAAACGGACACCGTGTGGAAAAGTTACACTAAATTCTTCGTCCGTCGACTCTCCAAGCGTTCTAAATATGCAAGTGCTCATTCTTTCGAAAAATTTGTAGAATCCCTCATACGTCACGATGAAGTGGTGTGTTCAATCCAAAATGGTCGCTACATTTCCAAAAAGTTCTTATGGGCCCAAAATGGACACCGTGTGCAAAAGTTAAGCTCAATTCTTCGTACGCAAACAATCCAAGCGTTCCAAATCTGCAAGTGCTCATTCTTTCAAAAAATGGCCAAAATCCCTCATACGTCACGATGAAGTGGTGAGTTCAATCCAAAATGGTCGCTACTTCTCCAAAAAGTTCTTATGGGCCCAAAATGGACACCGTGTGCAAAAGTTAAGCTCAATTCTTCGTACGCAAACAATCCAAGCGTTCCAAATCTGCAAGTGCTCATTCTTTCAAAAAATGGCCAAAATCCCTCATACGTCACGATGAAGTGGTGAGTTCAATCCAAAATGGTCGCTACTTCTCCAAAAAGTTCTTATGGGCCCAAAACGGACACCGTGTGCAAAAGTTACGCTCAATTCTTCGTACGCCGACAATCCAAGCGATCCAAATATGCAAGTGCTCATTCTTTTGAAAAATGGCCTAAACCCTTCATACGTCACGACGAAGTGGTGAGTTTAATCCAAAACGGTCACTACATTTCCAAAAAGTACTTATGGGCGTAAAACGAACACCGTGTGAAAAAGTTACGATCAATTCTTCGTCCACCGACTCTCCAAGCGTTCTAAATATGCAAGTGCTCATTCTTTTGAAAAATCGCCAAAATCCCTCGTACATCATGATGAAGTGGTGAGTTCAATCCAAAACGGTCGCTACATTTCCAAAAAGTTCTTATGGGCCCAAAACGGACACCGTGTGCAAAAGTTTCGCTCAATTCTTCGTCCACCGGCCCTCCAAGCTTTCTAAATATGCAAGTGCTCATTATTTCAAAAAATTGCCAAAATCCCTCGCACGTCACGACGAAGTGGTGAGTTCAATCCAAAATGGTTACTACATTCCCAAAAAGTTCTTATGGGCCAAAAGCGGACACCTTATGCAAAAGTTACGCTCAATTCTTCGTCCGCCGACTCTCCCAGCGTTC
>NW_019236900.1:0-2061 GCF_002742605.1 Olea europaea var. sylvestris
TATTCTTGATTAATTTTCTTATCATACATAATAGTTTCAAGTTAGGATATTGGTGAGCCTAACATAGGCTTATTAGACAGTGAAATACATAATTTGAGCTCATTATGGAGATTAGCAAAATTTATTGCTACCCAACTAAAAAATCAGCCAAACACAACTTCTACCCCAGCTTGATTCAGTTAATCTGTTGCCATTCTCTAACTTAGATTGCTCGAATTTATGACTGTCGAAGGCAGGAATTAGTTTTTTCTTATCCGGGGTTGATGCATTAGAGAATTTAACTTGTGTATTATGTCTTCTTACTTCTTGTATTCATTTGGAACAGAGCAGTGGTTGTCTTGGATGTCAAATTTACCACAAACTCACTTCCTCGCTTGAAAAGCATTTGAAAGGGAAGAATCTCCAAGCTTCAAAAGCTGGCACATCTGAGGATTTCTTGACCACCAGCACTTTTGAGATGGAAGACAATAAAGTGGAATCGCGAGGAAGCATCTTCCAAATTAGTAAATTAACTCAGATACATGATTCTCCTAGCGCTGGCTGTTCGAACAATCCTTCTGATTTCATAAATCATGGCAAGTTGATACTGAATGTTTTCGTCATTGAATTACAATGCAACTAAATTGCACAGTGGGCTTCTTTTTTATTTGGGACTTTTTCCTCTCTCTCTCTCTCTCTCTCTCTCGTGTTGTTGTGTTGTTGTTGTCGTTGTTGTTGTATTTTTTTTTTTATTTTTTATTTTTTTATTTTATGGTGTGGGTGGGTGGGGGCTCTGGCTGGTGGTTCTTGGCACTTCCCAATAGACTGCTAAACACCGTTCTCTGTCTAATGGTGAAACGAGAAACTTCTTTTGTAATCTCTCTGGACCTTAACTAAATGTTTCCTAAGTTTTATCTTCGAGGATCACATAGAATGTTCTCCCTGTTAATGCAAAATTACATGTGTATATCCTTCATTATAGCATTATTAGATTGCGTTTTCAATGTCAAGCAATTATTCGCAAGTCAGTGATGAGGACTCGGGTCTAACGTACACTTGCACCACTCGTAAGAACCAACCAATGATAGATAAGTAGTACTCCGTTAGGTGTTCTTGTTTCTTGCTTAATAAACTTGTTCTCTAATCTTTTCAGTGATTGGTATTCTTCTTTTTCTACAATCAATTTCTATATTAAAATATGCGGTTTGTGAATGAGGTTAATCTTAATTGGAATGGCTTTGGTTGTAGGTCTTCTTCTCTGGTACCAGATTAGACAGAACTGGATAGAGAACAAAAAGCCTTTGAAACATTCGCAGCAACTGCGTGAACCCTGGATACAGTGAGTTGATTTCATTTTTGACATTTTTCGTTACCCTGTCCCTTAGATGAGGTGAGAAACAATAATAAACTTATTCTATATAAACTTAAAAGTTGGTTAGTAGTAACCTAAATTCTTCGTCACTTGACTTCGATCTAGGCTAATCTTTTTGCAAATATTTCATGCCATGTTATTTAAACGGGAACCATCCTATATAAGATGAACGCTGATAATTTTCTGAAAATTACCATTCTATTACTTACAGCTTGTTTGGGAGCGCTTTTTTGCTCCAAAAAATTGATTTTTTGACCGTTATTTCACTATTCCAATCGTCATATTCGACTTCTTCTCTCACACATGGACCCCACTTTTCTCCCAACGGTCAAAAAATCAATTCTCAAAATCACTCCCAAACAGGCTCTTAATTTTCTATTGAAGTGAAACACTGGTTCATGGTTCCTCTCTTGGTATTTTTTGTCAGCCCTTTGTGTCACTGCATTCCTAAAAAGTTTTGGCTTTGCAGTTGGAATGCAACCTATGATAGTTTGCTTGGCAGTAACAAACGATTCTCCAAGCCTGTTCCGCTTGGTGTAAGTCCGTTTCCAAATAATAGTTTACTTTATCCGCGTAATGCTCTGTCCATCTCATTATCCGTGCTTTAAACTGGCAGGAAATGGTGGATTTTCTGGTTGACATTTGGGAGCAAGAGGGAATGTACGATTGAGAAACCATAAGCCGGAGAATTTGCTCTATCCATTTGGGAT
>NW_019236901.1:1082-2061 GCF_002742605.1 Olea europaea var. sylvestris
CAGAGTCTAGTAGCTTTGGCGAAATGGAAATAAATCCAAAGTCTAGTAGCTTTGGCAGGATTTCAAATTTCGGCCAAGGCAAAAAAGTCTAGAGTCTAGTAGCTTTGGCAGGATTTCAAATTTCGGCCAAGGCAAAAAGGTCTAGAGTCTAGTAGCTTTGGCGAAATAAGAATAAATCCAAAGTCTAGTAGCTTTCGCAGAGTCTAGTAGCTTGAGCAAGATTTTGAATTGTGGCCGAATAAATCCAGAGTCTAGTAGCTTTGGCAGAGTCTAGTAGCTTTGGCAGAGTCTAGTAGCTTTGGTAGAGTCTAGTAGCTTTGGCAGATTTCGAATTTCGGCCAAGTCAAATTCGAGAGTCTAGTAGCTTTGGCAGAGTCTAGTAGCTTTGGCAAAGTCTAGTAGCTTTGGCAAATTTCGAATTTCGGCCAAGTCAAATTCGAGAGTCTAGTAGCTTTGGCAGAGTCTAGTAGCTTTCGCAGAGTCTAGTAGCTTTCGCAGAGTCTAGTAGCTTTCGCAGAGTCTAGTAGCTTTCGCAGAGTCTAGTAGCTTTCGCAGAGTCTAGTAGCTTTCGCAGAGTCTAGTAGCTTTCGCAGAGTCTAGTAGCTTTCGCAGAGTCTAGTAGCTTTCGCAGAGTCTAGTAGCTTTCGCAGAGTCTAGTAGCTTTAGCAGATTTCGAATTTTAGCTAAGTTAAATTTAAGAGTCTAGTAGCTTTAGTAGAGTCTAGTAGCTTTAGTAAATCTTAAATTTTAGCTAAGTTAAATTTAAGAGTCTAGTAGCTTTAGCAGAGTCTAGTAGCTTTAGTAGAGTCTAGTAGCTTTAGTAAATCTTAAATTTTAGCTAAGTTAAATTTAAAAGTCTAGTAGCTTTAGTAAAGTCTAGTAGCTTTAGCAAATCTTAAATTTTAGCTAAGTTAAATTTAAGAGTCTAGTAGCTTTAGTAGAGTCTAGTAGCTTTAGCAAAGTCTAGTAGCTTTAGTAA
>NW_019236902.1:0-2061 GCF_002742605.1 Olea europaea var. sylvestris
AAGATAACATGAAATCAAAAGCCACTTTTCATTGGCTCGATTCCAATCGATTTAGACTAGCAATTCGCCAAAAATGAGGAAACGCGAAGATATCATCAAATGAAAAACCACTTTTCATTGGCTCGATTCCAATCGATTTAGAATAGTAATTTTCCAAAAAGAACAAATCCGAAGTTATCATGAAATGAAAAACCACTTTTAATTGGCTCGATTCCTACTGAATTAGACGAGCAATTCGCTAAAACGAACAAACTCAAAGTTATCATGAAATCAAAATCCACTCTTCATTGGCTCGATTCCAATTGATTTAGACTAGCAATTCGCCAAAAATGAACAAATCAAAAGTTATCATGAAATGAAAAACCTCCTTTCATTGGCTCGATTCCAATCGAATTAGACTAGCAATTCGTCAAAAATGAACAAACCCAAAGTTATCATGAAATGAAAAACCTCCTTTCATTAGCTCGATTCCAATCGAATTAGACTAGCAATTCGCCAAAAATGAACGAACCCGAAGTTATCATGAAATAAAAAACCACTTTTCATTGGCTCGATTCCAATCGAATTAGACTAGCAATTCGCCAAAAATGATCAAGCCCGAAGTTATCATGAAATCAAAAATCAATTTTCATTGGCTCGATTCCAATCGAATTAGACTAGCAATTCGCTAAAACGAACAAACCCAAAGTTATAAAGAAATCAAAAGCCACTTTTCATTGGCTCGATTCCAATCGATTTAGACTAGAAATTCGTCGAAAATTAACAAACCTAAATTTATCATTAAATGAAAACCACTTTTCTTTTGGCTCGATTCCAATCAAATTAGACTAGCAATTCGTCGAAAATTAACAAACCCGAAGTTATCATGAAATTAAAAACCATTTTTCATTGGCTCAATTGCAATCGATTTGGACTAGCAATTCGCTAAAAACGAGGAAACCCGAAGATATAATAAAATGAAAAACAACTTTTCATTTGCTCAATTCCAATCGGTTTAGACTAGCAATTCGCCAAAAAGAACAAATCTGAAGTTATCATGAAATGAAGGACCAGTTTTCATTTGCTAGATTCCAATCGAATTACACTACCAACTCACCAAAACGAAAAAACCCAAAGATATCATGAAAACAATTCCACTCTTCATTGCCTCGATTCCAATCGAATTAGACTAGTGATTCACTAAAAATGAACAAACCCAAAGTTATCATGAAATAAAAAATCGCCTTTCATTGGCTCAATTCCAATCGAATTAGACTAGTAATTCGCCACAAACGAACAAACCGGAAGTTGTCGTGAAACGAAAAACCACTTTTCATTGGCTCGATTCCGATCGAATTAGACTAGCAAGCCGGCAAAAGTGAACAAACCTGAAGTTATCATGAAATCAATATCCACTTTTCATTGGCTCGATTCCAATCGATTTAGACTAGCAATTCGCCAAAAATGAACAAACCCGAAGTTATCATGAAATCGAAAGCCTCCTTTCATTGGGTCGATTCCTATCAAATTAGACTAGCAATTCCCCAATAACGAACAAATCTGAAGTTATCATGAAATGAAAAACCTCCTTTCAATGGCTTGATTCCAATCGAATTAGACAGGCAATTCGCCAAAAACGAACAAGCCCGAAGTTATCATGAAATCAAAAACCACTTTTCATTAGCTCGATTCCAATCGAATTAGACTAGCAATTCGCCAAAAACGAACAAACCCGAAGTTATCAAGAAATGAAAAACCTCCTTTCATTGGCTCGATTCCAATCGAATTAGACTAGCAATTCGCCAAAAATGAACAAATCAAAAGTTATCATGAAATGAAAAACCTCCTTTCATTGGCTCGATTCCAATCAAATTAGACTAGTGATTTGCCAAAAATGAACAAACCCAAAGTTATCATGAAATGAAAAACCGCCTTTCATTGGCTCAATTCCAATAAAATTAGACAAGCAATTCGCCACAAACGAACAAACCCGAAGTTATCGTGAAACCAAAAACCACTTTTCATTGGCTCGATTCTAATCGAATTAGACTAACAAGTCGCCAAAAGCGAACAAACGTGAAG
>NW_019236903.1:0-2060 GCF_002742605.1 Olea europaea var. sylvestris
AATACATGACATTATGTTCTCATTTACATTTGCCAATTATCATTACAAAACATATTTTAGCATTGTCATTTTCATTTGGCTGCAGAGCCAACTGAAATTTGAGAGAAAATTATATTCTTCTCTGTAAAATTTGACCACAATAGAGAACCCTGTAAAGTACTCCTTGCTTATTATTTGCTCATTCTTTTTGTTCCATTTTATTTTAAAATTGTGCTCCTTTTGGTCACTACCCTTGGAACACACTTGGTAATCCTTCTACTTGCTCCACAGGAAATTGTTTCCAAACAACGTTAAGAAAATGGATCACACTGACGATATTTTTGGTGAACGTCAAGACAAATATGATCATGAGATGGTATACTTCTTATGCTACAGAGTTCTTTCTAACATCTTTTTTCAAAAACATATATAAATCATCATTGTTTAGTGTAAGTTAATGAACATTGATAATTTTGTTCTTGGCTGTTTAGTTAACTTAGTATTAGGTTCACCCATTGAGATAATACACTTGTTGTACTACCTATTTGTTCATGTATTCATATAGCGTAAGTTATTGAAGCAAGATAAATTTCTTCTTGGCCATTTAATTCACTTGGTAATTCGTCATTTGTTGCTGTCAATGCCTTCGTTCACTTTCATGTTAGATTTTTGGTATTTAAAAGGGATGAGACCAACGATGGCTTCATGTACTCATTTTTCACTTTATCTATACATTTCTCTTTTAAAATTTGATCTTTATGAATTTTCCCTCTAATTTACATCCTATACATGTATCATAAATCTTTACTGAATGAGACATTGGATCTATACATTTTTTGTCATAAATTTTTGATCACGCATGGCTTCTTGAAAACCTTGGACCTACTAATCTGAGCACAAACAAAGTGAATCTCAGAAAGGTAAATTAAGGGAAAAAAAAGTAACATGACCAGTTTATCATTTAAGGCTGTGTGATCTCAGTGGAAATCAAGTGGTTCACATTCTATCAAATACACAAAACTTGACTACTAAATTTTTTGTTTTGTAGGTCAGTCTCACTCATGATATTTATATAAGTAGTCTTGCATTTGGACTTGTCAGACTCTCCTTGCTTATCTGCCCTTATTTTCAATTAGGTGAGAAGTCAAACATAGTAAATTTTGGTTTTAACTTTCAACTCATATTACTTTCTGTAAGCTACATCAAAGAATGATTGTACTTTTGTTTCACAATATATTCCTGCTAAAAGCTTGCATCTGACAGAACTATGGAGCAAGTCGAAAAAAGATCTGTTTGACTCTTTGAGCATCATAACATATATTATCCTAGCCAAATTATGTTTTTGAGTTTTGCGATTATTTTCGGGAATTCTATCTGTTCATAGTTTTTTTTTAATTTTTTTAAAGCAAAACATATACATCCTTCAAGTCATCATGAGCATTGTTATCTTTTTGGGGTTTGACATTGCTCTCTATTGGATGTGAATATCTTGTGCTCATTGCTTTAACATTGTTAGAAAAATGAAGATAGGGGCCACTTGCCCACATACAGGTTCTACAAGGTGTTGTCAAGTATAAATTGAATACTTTACCTATAAAACAAAGAAACAACATGAAAAACTATATTTCTGAAGTTATAGTTGAGGTAATTTAATCACGCTATTTTAAGGAAAATTTGTTCGCATATGCTTCCAGCAGCATCTTAGTTCAAGAGCGTGACTAATACTCACTGTTTCATTTAATGACCTTAGCTTTCAAGCAACGAGATCTCTTTCTGGCAAGAGAAACTGTATCTCAACAAAGTAAATATTATATTGGTTCAGGTTATACTATCTAATCGTTGAAATTTGAATCATGCTCACCAATAATAACAGCAGTTTTGCTTTCTATGCACGTGGTTCATGTTTCAAAAGAACCCCGCTGCCTGGGCTTTTCCTTATATGCCATCTTGCTTATGCTTCTGTTCCTTCATGTGCCCAGCTCGAAGCATGAGTGGCCGCATATTTATTCTTGTTCAGGGGTTTGATAGTTTAATGATTATCCTCTGTTATGTTCTGTTTGATTAATAATTGTTTGTTAAAC
>NW_019236904.1:0-2060 GCF_002742605.1 Olea europaea var. sylvestris
AATCGCGCCGGGGGCAATTTCGTCATTTTTCGCGACTGTGTCGGAATGGGCTAAAATTTGACAGTTTGATCGGAAACAAAAATAGCGCCGGGAGCAATTTCGTTATTTTTCGATACTGCGTCGGAATGGGCTCAAATTCAATAGGTTGATCGGGAACAATAATCGCGCCGGGTGAATTTCGTCATTTTTCGCAACTATGTCGGAATTGCCTAAAATTTGACAGGTTGATCGGAAACAAAAATCGCGAAGGGGGAAATTTCGTCATTTTTGGCGACTGTGTTGGAATGGGATCCAAATCGCGCTGGGGGCAATTTCGTCATTTTCGCGACTGTGTCGGAATGGGCTAAAATTTGACAGGTTGATCGGAAACAAAAATCGCGCCGTGGGCAATTTCGTCATTTTTCGCGACTGTGTCGGAATGGGCTAAAATTTGACAGGTTGATCGGAAACAAAAATCGCGCCGTGGGCAATTTCGTCATTTTTCGCGACTGTGTCGGAATGGGCTAAAATTTGACAGGTTGATCGGAAACAAAAATCGCGCCGTGGGCAATTTCGTCATTTTTCGCGACGATTCCGGAATAGGCTAAAATTTGACTGGTTGATCTGAAACAAAAACCGCGCTGGGGATAATTTTGTCATTTTTCGCGATTGTGTCGGAGTGAGCTGAAATTTGAACGGTTGATCGGAAAAAAAAATCGCGCCGGGGTCAATTTCGTCATTTTTCGTGACTGTGTCGGAATGTGCTCAAATTTGACAGGTTGATCGAGAACAAAAACCGCGCCTGGGGCAATTTCGTCATTTTTTGCGCCTGTGTCGAAATTGGCTAAAATTTGACAGGTTGATCGTAAAAAAAAAATCGCGCTGGCCAATTTCTTCATTTTTCGCGACTGTGTCGAAGTGGGCTGAAATTTGACAGGTTGATCGGAAACAAAAATCGCGCCGGGGTCAATTTCGTCATTTTTCGCGACTGTGTCGGAATGTGCTCAAATTTGACAGGTTGATCGGGAACAAAAACCGCGCCGGGGTCAATTTCGTCATTTTTCGCGCCTGTGTCAGAATTGGCTAAAATTTGACAGGTTGATCAGAAACAAAAATCGCGCCGGGGGCAATTTCGTCATTTTTTGCAACTGTGTCGGAATGGGCTGAAATTTGACAGGTTGATCGAAAACAAAAATCGCGCCGGCGTCAATTCCGTCATTTTTTACGATTGTGTCGGAATGTTCTCAAATTTGACAGGTTGATCGGGAATAAGAACCGCGCTGGGGCCAATTTCGTCATTTTTGGCGCCTGTGTTGGAATTGGCTAAAATTTGACAGGTTGATCGGAAACAAAAATCGCGCCGAGGGCAATTTCGTCATTTTTTGCGACTGTGCCGGAATGGGCTGAAATTTGACAGGTTGATCGGAAACAAAAATCGCGCCGGGGTCAATTTCATCATTTTTCGCGACTGTGTCGGAATGGGCTCAAATTTGATTGGTTGATCGGGAACAAAAATCGCGCTGGGGACAATTTCTTCAGTTTTCGTGACTGTGTCGAAATGGACTGAAATTTGGCAGGTTGATCGAAAATAAAAATCGCGTTGGGGGCAATTTCATCATTATTCTCGACTGTGTCGGAATGGGCTAAAATTTGACTGGTTGATCGGAAACATAAACCGCGCCGGGGTCAATTTCATCATTTTTCGCGACTGTGTCGGAATGGGCTCAAATTTGACTGGTTGATCGCGAACAAAAATCGCGCTGGGGTCAATTTCGTCAGTTTTCAAGACTGTGTCGAAATGGACTGAAATTTGGCAGGTTGATCGAAAACAAAAATCGCGCCAGGGGCAATTTCGTCATTTTTCGATACTGTGTCGGAATGGGCTCAAATTTGACTGGTTGATCGGGAACAAAAATCGCGCTGGGTCAATTTCGTTATTTTTCGCGACTGTGTCGGAATTGGCTAAAATTTGACAGGTTGATCGGAAACAAAAATGGCGCCGGGGGCAATTTCGTCATTTTTCGCGACTGTGTCGGAATGTGCTAAAATTTGACTGGTTGATCGGAAACAAAAACCGCGCC
>NW_019236905.1:0-2060 GCF_002742605.1 Olea europaea var. sylvestris
GCCCAAAATGTCCCTCATTATGAAGTTCACTAATGATCTGTTGCCTTAGTGAACAGTTTGGAATGCACAACTGTAATCCACGAAATAGATAACCATTATGCAAAATAAAATCATGTCGGTGATTATCAATTACTTCTTGAATTATCTTCCTAAAGGAAGGGTCTGCAGCATACATATCAGGAAATGCCTCAAAGCCAACAATTCTGGTGCTCATGGTGGTGAGGAGTAATGTACGATGGCTCAATGCGTCTGCTACTCGATTCAAATTTCCTGCTTGATGCCTTAGTGTAAATGTAAACTCTTGAAGTACGCAACCCACTTTGCATGTTGCCTACTCAGCTTGTGCTGACCATTGATGTACGTCAAGGCCTCATGATCAGTAATAAGGATGAACTCCCTCTGTATCAGGTAATGATGCCAATGTTTCAAAGTTTGAACTATGGCATAGAACTCCAGATCATAGGTCGAATAATTTTTTTCGATCCTGATAGCTTCTCACTGAAAAATGCTACTGGACACCCTTCCTGAATCAAAACACCACCAATGCCAACTCCAGACGCATCACGGTTTACCTCGAACACTTTCTCAAAATCTGGGAGTGCCAAGACTGGGGCCTCTATCATCTTTGGCTTAACCAATTGAAAGCTGGCCTCTACTTCCTCAGTCTACTGAAAATCACGCCCTATAAGGCACTCTATGATAGGAGCAATAAGAATGCTGAAATTTCTAATGAACCGACGGTAGAAGGATACCAATACATGGAAACTTCGAACATCGTGCAAATTTTTTGGCTTGGGCCAATTCAAGACTGCCTCAATTTTGGATTGATCTGCATGAACACTATCAGTAGACACAACAAAACCCAAACAAGTTACAGAAGTTGTGAAGAAAGAACACTTATTCTGATTGATGAATAAGCGCTCCGTCCTCATTACATCAAAAATAGCACGAAGATGATCAAAATGTGACTCCCACGTCAGACTATAGATAAGTATGTCGTCAAAGTAGACTACCACAAACTTTCCCATGAAAGGTCGTAAAATCTGATACATAAACCTCATAAAAGTACTGGGCACGTTGGTAGTCCAAAGGGCATGACCATCCACTTATACGATCCATGCTGTGTCTTAAATGCCGTCTTCCACTCATCTCCAGGTCTGATTCTGATTTGATGGTATCCGCTTTTAAGGTCAATTTTTGAGAAGACCTTAGAACCGAACAACTGATCTAACATGTTATCCAGATGAGGAATTGTAAACCTGTACTTCATTGTAATCTTGTTAATTGCTCTGCTGTCAACACGCATCCGTCATGACCCATCCTTCTTCAGCACTAGTAGAGCCTAAACTACACATGGACTTATTCTTTCACGAATGTATCCCCTCTCCAATAATTCTATAACCTGTCGTTGCAACTCTTCAGCTTCTTTGGAACTGAGATGATATGCATGTCGGTTTAGCAGACTCGACCCCAGAATAAGGTCAATCTGATGTTGAATATCCCTCATAGGTGGTAACCCCGGAGGAAGATCCTCTAGCATCAAGTCAGAAAACTCCATCAGCAGCTGTTGCACTTCTGCTGGTAAATTCGAGTTTTCCTTCACTTCACTGTTCTCACGAGGCAGTAGAGCATATATCACCTCTCCACTCCCAACCTCTACTAAGAATCTGGATATAGGTTTTGTTATTAATTACTGGGGTAGGGATGGTTTCTTCCCTACGAGGTGCCAAAACAATTTTCTTCCCTTTGATGCTAAGGGAATAAGTGTTTTTCCTTCCATCATGAATAACGCCGCGATCACACTGCCAAGGTCATCCCAACAATATATGACACGCATCCATAGATACCACATCACACAAAGCATTATCAAAATATTTTTTTCCAATCGAAAAAGACACTAGACACCGTTTCCCTACTGTTACCTCATTGCTTTTATTCAACCACGATAATTTTTATTGCTTGGGATGAGGATCTCTCTTCAGCTACAGTTTCTGGATAGCCTCTTCTGACACTACATTCTCACAACTGCCACTATCAATGATTAACTTGCAAACTTTATC
>NW_019236906.1:0-2060 GCF_002742605.1 Olea europaea var. sylvestris
CTACCTGTCAAATTTTAGCTCATTCCGACACAGACGCGAAAAATGACGAAATTGCCCCCGGCGCGATTTTTATTTCCGATCAAACTGCCAAATTTAAGCCCATTCTGAAACAGTCGCGTAAAATGACGAAATTGCCCCCGTCGAGATTTTTATTTCCGAGCAACCAGTCAAATTTTAGCCCATTTCGACACAGTCGCGAAAAATGACGAAATTGCCCTCGGCGCGATTTTTATTTCCGATCAACCTGCCAAATTTATACCCATTCCGACACAGTCGCTAAAAATGACGAAATTCCCCCGGCGCGATTTTTGTTTCCGATCTATCAGTCAAATTTTAGCCCATTCCGACACAGTCGCGAAAAATGACGAAATTGCCCCCGGCGTGATTTTTATTTCCGCTCAACTTGCCAAATTTAAACCCATTCAGACACAGTCGTGAAAAATGACGAAATTGCCCTCAGGGCGATTTTTATATCCGATCAACCTACCAAATTTAAGCCCATTCCGAAACAGTCGCGAAAAATGACGAAATTGTCCCGGCGCGGTTTTCGTTTCCGATCAATCACTCAAATTTTGGCCCATTCCGACACCGTCGCGCAAAATTACGAAATTGCCCCCTGCGCGATTTTTATTTCCGATAAACATGCCAAATTTAAGCCCATTCCGACACAGTCGCAAAAAATGACGAAATTGTCCCAGGCTCGATTTTTGTTTCCGATCAATCACTCAAATTTTGGCCCATTCCGACATCGTCGCGAAAAATGACGAAATTGCCCCGGCACGATTTTTGTTTCCGATCTACCTGTCAAATTTTAGCCCATTCTGACACAGTCGCGAAAAATGACGAAATTGCCCCCGGCGCGATTTTTAATTCCGATCGACCTGCCAAATTTAAGCCCATTCCGACACAGTCACGTAAAATGACGAAATTACCCCCGACACAATTTATATTTCCGAAGAACCAGTCAAATTTTAGCCCATTTCGACACAGTCGCGAAAAATGACGAAATTGCCCTCGGTGCGATTTTTATTTCCGATCAAGCTGCCAAATTTAAGCCCATTCCGACACAGTCGCGAAAAGTGACGAAATTGCCCTCGTCGCGATTTTTGTTTCCGATCAACCAGTCAAATTTTAGCCCATTTCAAAACAGTCGCGAAAAATGACGAAATTGCTCGCGGCGCGATTTTTATTTCCGATCAACATGCCAAATTTAAGCCCATTCCGACATGGTCGCTTAAAATGACGAAATTGCCCCCGACGAGATTTTTATTTCAGATCAACCAGTCAAATTTCAGCCCATTTCGACACAGTCGCGAAAAATGATGAAATTGCCCCGGCGCGGTTTTTGTTTCCGATCAACGAGTTAAATTTCAGCCAATTTCGAGACAGTCGCAAAAAAAGACGAAATTGCCCCGGCGCGATTTTTATTTCTGATAAACCTGCCAAATTTAGGCCCATTCCGACACAGTCGCGAAAAATGATGAAATTGCCCCGGCGCGGTTTTTGTTTCCGATCAACGAGTTAAATTTCAGCCAATTTCGAGACAGTCGCAAAAAAAGACGAAATTGCCCCGGCGCGATTTTTATTTCTGATAAACCTGCCAAATTTAGGCCCATTCCGACACAGTCGCGAAAAATGATGAAATTGCCCCGGCGCGGTTTTTGTTTCCGATCAACGAGTTAAATTTCAGCCAATTTCGAGACAGTCGCAAAAAAAGACGAAATTGCCCCGGCGCGATTTTTATTTCTGATAAACCTGCCAAATTTAGGCCCATTCCGACACAGTCGCGAAAAATGATGAAATTGCCCCGGCGCGGTTTTTGTTTCCGATCAACCAATCAAATTTTAGCCCATTTCGACACAGTCGCGAAAAATGACGAAATTGCCCCCGGCAAGATTTTTGTTTCCGATCAACCTGTCAAAATTAAGCCCATTCCGACACAGTCTCGTAAAATGACGAAATCGCCCCCGGCGAGATTTTTATTTTCGATCAACGACTAAAATTTTAGCCCATTTCGACACAGTCGCGAAAAATGACGAAATTGCCCCCGACGCGATTTT
>NW_019236907.1:0-2060 GCF_002742605.1 Olea europaea var. sylvestris
ATGAATTGTTCCTAATTATGGTTGCAGATAGAGTAGAAAGACTTATTTGCCCACTGTAATTTTGAAAAAGTAAAAACAAAAAATTACAAAAATGTAATTATAATTTTGATCCTCATTTTAAAGCACGTTAACAATAATTTAGGGTGAAAATAAGGACAAGATTTTTTCACTTATGAAATGTTAAAAATAAGAATATGATGGAAAAAAAAATTAAGAATATATATAAGAGTGTATTTGATTGCCAATATTTTTTCATGAAAAATATACAATTTTTCACCCAAATTCCTAATTTTGTGTTGTTCGATTAATTTTTTTCCATGAAAAATATTTTTCCCACTTATGATCACGTAACCACATTTTCTTTAAAAATAAAGAAATACTTTCTATAAGGGGAGTATGTTTTTATTTTTCAAATAATTCTCCCTCTCTCTCTCTCATCTACCGACCAATAAAAATTAAAAAAAATTATATCATTTTTTAGGTTGAAAATAAAATCAATCAAATACATTTAATTTACAATTTCCTTGCAAATAATTTTTAGGTAATTCAATTGCTTAAATTATATTTTCTTTCCATGTAAATTTTATGCTCGTAATTAAACACACCTAAATGCGATAATGAATAAAGGTTAATGATCTTCAACGTAATTAAAATGTAATGTACTCATAAAATAATGTGAATATTAGGGGTGGACAAAATGATCAAATCAAATCAGACAAAAGCAAGTTGAGCGGTTCAATTCGATTCTAAAAAAATTAAAAAATTAATTGTTCTGATTCTTAGAACTGAGAACCATTTGGTTCTAATTCCGGTTCGGTTTTAATTTTAGAACCACGAATCAGACTCAATATTTAAATTTTATTTTATATATATATTGAATAACAATTTCGTACAAAAGAATCGTAAAATACAATTGGAAAATCAGGACAAAAAGGTCATGTACCTTTAGTTTATCATCTCTCAATATGGAGATTGAAGACCCTAAGTTATTTTGGAGACTCGTACCCTAATTCATATCTCATTTTCTCTCATTTTCAATTTACACACCAACTCTCATGTACTATACCAACAATTATTGCTTGATGTCTACCTTCATGCTCAGCAACCATCGTCACATGAATTTCTGAAATCGAAGCCTCAACGTTCGTTTCTTCTTCATCAAATGTTCTTTCTCTTTTTCTCTATCAACAATGAAACTAGAACCAAATCAAACAAAACCAAAACCGAATGGTTTGGTTCCATATCTTAAAAAAAGAAGAAGCTATTTGGTCCTATGCACTACACCAAAAAAAGGTTTTTGCAACAGTCAAAAAACGCTGCAAAAGAGTTTTCGCAACGTTTATTAAATGTTGCAAAAGAGAGGTTTTTGCAACGTTTGACAAACGTTGCCGTAGGTTTTTTTTTTTTTAATAATGTGATTTACATATATCAACCGCAAAACATAATAGAAAATAACTATATCAAATAACTCCAATAATCATTATTAATTGAACTCTAAAATATAACAATATTCGTACAAAATCCAGATCAAAAATTCTAAACCACCTAAAAATCCAATACATTTTTCCCAAAAAAGAAAAAAAGAAAAAGAAAGAAACAAAAAAAACTACTAGAGTGAAACCACCCTATCGGCCTCTTTAATTTTCTTCTCAGGACATATTACTTAGATACATGATCCTCCATCATTATATCTTGTGTCACAACTTCCAGCATGTCCTGGGAGACAATGAGAACTTGATCTCTGTCCTCCTACTTATTTTCCGTCAGCAAGAACAGGCAATTCATTATAGAATCTTTATATCAACAACTCAACAATAGCAATATGTTTTGGTTGACAAAGGAGAGAAATTTCAACTGCAATTTCTATGCTCCCTGAGACGCGGGGAGTATACATGTATCAATCCAAAAAATATCCAGAAGCAGCAATTCATCCTCCCAGCTTCCAGTTCTACTTATCACCAGGATAAGGCCAATCTTCAGGAGCATATGGAAGACCTTCACCCGAATAATAAAGAGAAACAGGATAGAGGGGCATGCCATTTTCCTTCAGCCCACAAGAG
>NW_019236908.1:0-2060 GCF_002742605.1 Olea europaea var. sylvestris
CCACCGCTGTATTGAAGAACAAGTTCAGCAAAATTCAAATCCTGGGGAAGTTTATGAAACGTAAGAGTATAGGATATGGAAGATTCTGCTAACGACGTTCTATTTGTATTTGAATTTGAAATAGCAAAATTAGGAGTTTTTGTTTGATGAAAATGTATAACTTAGCCAATGCTCGGAAGGGTGCCTTATCTGTAGTGACTACTTCAAGTAGATTAAGCACATGACGGATGAACTAGCAATTGTGGGTCAAGCAATGGTTGGCGAGCACCAACCAGCCTCCAACCGAATGGCATCACTACCCAGGCACCACCTCACTCATGACATGACCAACGTCAATCAATATAGTGAAGATTATGATGGTTCTGATAAAATAGCTCCTCTCTTATTCTTCATCATTCTAAGCCAAATCTTACTTGCTCATGAAATGCGGGAAAAAAAAATAAAAATAAAAAAAGAAAGAAAGAAAGAAAAGAAAAAACTTATTTATGTCCAACAATTTTGTAAGGACAATTATGTTTACTTCAAATTTCATAAATACTACCACTTTAATGGTGGAATCCCAAGTGCAGGTTGTCTTGAGTAGTAAACTCGAAAGTCTCAGATCAAACCACAGGGAATTAGAAAGAAATAAACTAGTATATGAGGAGTAAATGGTTGGTGAAAACACTAGAGTTTGGACAAATGAGTAAAAATTATTCTTGATCTTTTATTTAACTTGTGAAAATCAACTAGGGAGTAATTTCATACGGAAGATAAAATATTGATTTCAAATATGCAAAAAGACAGTTCTTGTCTTCTTGATAATTGTTTACGAGAATATATCAAAATAAGTTGTTGGTATATAGAGATTATCTAAGCATTCATTGACATAAAGTTCAGTATAGGGTCATTTAAAAAGTTTAATGGAGAGAAGTCTGAACATAAAATAAGAAAATATTAATAATAATTATGTATTTACGTACTACGTGCCTTCATTAATTCCGAATACTTGATTGAGAAGGTTAGATCTTTGATAAGAGATTATTAGCTTACTTAAATTTTGGAGATTATAATAATCAAAATATGGAAAATCCTTATTTGTTGAAGTGTGAATCTTACGAGTGATGTAAGTAAAAATTTGAGCGTTGTGGGGCTGGGAATTGAAGCAACTCTTGATTTTATAGTGCTTTACTAGATTCTTCACACACAAACACCCTCCTCAATTTCGCCAAATTCTGCATCTCCGTAGCCAACAAAAATGCAAGGACTAGTTTTATCATCTAACTTCAATCGTTGTTCCTTAGCCACATGTGCAAAAGTTTTGCACCAAAAAAACCTTTAAGTAAGAATAAGAAACATATTTTCCTATCCACAATTTTTTTGGAATCTCAAAATTTAAAGGAGATGATGGAGACTGATTGATTAGGTAGCACGCTGTTTGAACTGCTTCACCCCAGAATGACTTAGATAACCCAGTCATCCTTAACATGCTTTTGACATTTTCTACAATGGTATGGTTCATTCTCTCTTCCATACCGCTGTGCTATGGGGTACTTGGAATTGTCTTCTCATGTTTAATATATATATATATATAATGGCATACAGTGAGGGGGAGGAAAATTGTGACAATTATACTGTTTGATATAGGTCCTCGTAGAATTGGATTTAACTGGCACTCGATCAATATACACTCTTTTACAGTTGTTTTCACGTGTCCTTTCTCATTAATTTAAGGTTTTGAGTCTAACTTGCATGGACTACGTGGTACATTTCACGCTGATGTTCTATATAAAATTTACTTCATGGGATTTTAAACTATGTGTAGACTTAAGATTTGTCTACATGCTCTAAATGTCGGGTTTGTGATTTTGTGTATATTATTCGTATCGTCTACATATTTGGGTACGTGCTTCATCATTGATTTTTTAGTTTGTCTTTACAAAAAAAAAAATAATAATAATACATACAACTGAAAATAAAAATAAAAGTTTTTGGACTTATTTTCGTTATTTTCCAAAATTGTGCTACTTTTCATAAATTTCAAATGTTTGGTGCTATTTTTGACATTTCATTTTCGCTCG
>NW_019236909.1:0-2060 GCF_002742605.1 Olea europaea var. sylvestris
TCTTCGTACGCCGGCAATCCAAGCGTTCCAAATATGCAAGTGCTCATTCTTTAGAAAAATGGCTTAACTCCCCCATACATCACAACGAAGTGGTGAGTTCAATCCAAAACGGTCGCTACAATTCCAAAAAGTTCAGATGGGCCCAAAACGGAAACTGTGTGCAAAAGTTACGCTCAATTTTTCGTCCGTCAACTCTCCAAGCATTCTAATATACAAGCGCTCATTCCTTCGAAAAATGGCCAAAATCACTCGTACGTCACGACGAAGTGGTGAGTTCAATCCAAAACGATCGCTACATTTCGAAAAACTACTTATGGGCCCAAAACGGACACCGCGTGCAAAAGTTGCGCTCAATTCTTCGTCCGCCGACTCTCCAGGGATTCTAAACATGCAAGTTCTAATTCTTTTTAAAAATCGCCAAAATCCCTCGTACATCAAGATGAAGTGGAGAGTTCAATCCAAAACGGTCGCTACATTTCCAAAAAGTACTTATGGGCCCAAAACGGACACCGCGTACAAAAGTTACGCTCAATTCTTCGTCCGTCGACTCTCCAAGCATTCTAAATATGCAAGTCCTAATTCTTTTGAAAAATTGCAAAAATCCCTCGTACGTCACGACAAAGTGCTGAGTTCAATCCAAAACGGTCGCTACATTTCCAAAAAGTTCTTATGGGCCCAAAACGGACATCGTGTGCAAAAGAAACGCTCAATTCTTCGTCCGTCGACTCTCCAACCGTTCTAAAAATGCAAGTGCTAATTCTTTCGAAAAATGGCCAAAATCCCTCGTACGTCACGACAAAGTGGTGAGATAATCCAAAATGGTCGCTGCATTTCCAAAAAGTTCTTATGGGCCCAAAACGGACACCGTGGGCAAAAGTTACGCTCAATTCTTCGTCCACCGACCCTCCAAGCGTTCTCAATATACAAGCGTTCATTCCTTCGAAAAATGGCCAAAATCACTCGTACGTCACGACGAAGTGGTGAGTTCAATCCAAAACGGTCGCTACATTTCCAAAAAGTACTTACGGGCCCAAAACGGACACCGTGTGCAAAAGTTACGCAAAATTCTTCGTACGCCGGCAATCCAAGGGTTCAAATATTCAAGTGCTCATTCTTTCGAAAAATGGCTTAACTCCCCATACATCACGACGAAGTGGTGAGTTCAACCCAAAACGGTCGTTATATTTCCAAAAAGTTCTTATGGGCCCAAAACGGACACCGTGTGCCAAAGTTACGCTCAATTCTTCATCAGCAGACTCTCCAACCGTTCTAAATATGCAAGTGCTAATTCTTTCGAAAAATGGCAAAATCACTCGTACGTCACGATGAAGTGGAGAGTTCAATCCAAAACGGTCGCTACATTTCCAAAAAGTACTTATGGGCCCAAAACGGACACCGCGTACAAAAGTTGCGCTCAATTCTTCGTCCGTCGACTCTCCAAGCATTCTAAATATGCAAGTGCTAATTCTTTTGAAAAATGGCCAAAATCCCTCGTACGTCATGACGATGTGGTGAGTTTAATCCAAAACGGTCGCTACATTTTCAAAAAGTTTTTATGGACCCAAAACGGACACCGTGTGCAAAAGTTACGCTCAATTCTTCGTCCGCCGACTCTCCATGCGTTCTCAATATACAAGCGCTCATTCCTTCGAAAAATGGCCAAAGTCACTTGTGCGTCACGACAAAGTTGTGAGTTCAATCCAAAACGGTCGCTACATTTCCAAAAAGTACTTATGG
This sequence comes from Olea europaea var. sylvestris, assembly GCF_002742605.1. Taxonomy (NCBI): domain Eukaryota; kingdom Viridiplantae; phylum Streptophyta; class Magnoliopsida; order Lamiales; family Oleaceae; genus Olea; species Olea europaea. Next base: position 1,738 of record NW_019236909.1, read on the forward strand.
GCCCAAAACGGACGCAGCGTGCAAAAGTTGTGCTCAATTCTTCTTCCGTCGATTCTCCAAGCATTCTAAACATGTAAGTTCTAATTCTTTTTAAAAATCGCTAAAATCCCTCATACGTCAAGACGAAGTGGAGAGTTCAATCCAAAACGGTCGCTACATTTCGAAAAAGTACTTATGGGCTCAAAACGGACACCGCGTACAAAAGTTGCGCTCAATTCTTCGTCCGTCGACTCTCCAAGCATTCCAAATATGCAAGTCCTAATTCTTTTGAAAAATCACAAAAATCCCTCGTACGTCACGACGAAGTGCTGAGTTCAATCCAA
>NW_019236910.1:0-2060 GCF_002742605.1 Olea europaea var. sylvestris
AACACCATTGCACCATTTTGCACCATTTTTTGGTGCAAAATTGCTCCAACCCAACACCAAACTTTGCACTATTTTGGTGCAAAGTGTAAAATGCCAATTTTGCCCTTATTTTGCATTTCCCAAATAAATTTGTTGAGGGTATTTATGTAATTTGTGCTATATATTTTTTAATACAATAAATTATTATTATTATTATTAATATTAATAATTATTTGTGTTTAAAATAAATTTTAAATGTAAGACATAATAATTAATTAATTAATTAAAAGGCGAAAATAATTTAAAATACATCAAACACGATTATTTATTAAAGTTAACACGAAATATATTAAATAGAGCAACATAAATACGATAATTTAATTTTTTTTTTTTAAAAGATACATAAAAAAGTGCATAGTTCAATAATCTGGAAGATCACTCCCAGATCCTCCAAAATTGCCAAAATAATTTCCAAACAAATCAGTTCAAGAATGGACGGAAGCGTCAAGTCCAAAAGTTGAGTTGGTTGAAGATAAAAATCGACATTTTCAGGAATTCCTTGCTCGTCATAGACAAATCAAGGATAAAGAAACTCATATTGCACTTCGAAATGCATTAATCGATCATTTGTGGGATAAACATATGAATTCTGAGAATTAAATTGCAAAAATTTAGCGACTTCATAATGTCGTCCATCGAAATTCGAAATGTATTGTACTATTTTCTAATGGTATTATTTCATATTTTCATTGTTGTAGTATTTTTATTAATTGTTCTATGTTTTTTATATTTATTAATGAATTTAATCTTTTCCGTAATTTAACGTAATTATTTATTTAGTAATTTATGTATTTCTGAAATAATTAAATAAATAATATTTCAAATAAGTAGATTATAAAGAATAAAAAAAGGGAAGAAAATGGTTAAATACTGTTCATTTGGTGTAATTTTTGGTGTAATGGTTGGAGATGAATTTTAGTTTGGTGCAAGATTTGGTGCAAATTTTGGTGCAAAATTTGGTGCTGGGTTGAAGATGGCCTTAAAATTTGACCGGTCGAAAAGTTGATAAAATTTTAGCAAGAGTTTATTAAAAAAACCACTCAGCTCTTGTTTGAGCTTTATTCTTCTAAAAATTTATTTTTATAAAATTCATTTTCAACTACACATTCTTCAATTAAATAATATTACATGCAAACTCAAATTTTTTTTTTAATTTTTAACCACATATTCTCCATCGATCTATTATTCAAAATACATTCCTTTCCCCCACGCGGGCTCATATTCAATCTACACATTGAAACAAGAACCCTAGCATATGACCCACGAATTCCCCACGGTTTAGCCTTTTATCGACACGCATACTCTTTTCTTATAAACCAAATCTTGTCTACCTTCCAATCCGTAAAGTATCCAACCTCGTATTGATAGTTACATACATATAACATGGCTGACCCTTCGCATCATCATCATCATGACAGCCAAACGCCCTTTCAATCTCTTCCTCCTCCACCACCGCAGCCACCGCATTTGATATCTAACATTAAGAAGGTTCAAAAACTCCCCTCCGCTAGCTCCTCCACCTCCGCCAGTCGCTCCACCAATGGAAAGCACCCAATATACCGTGGAATAAGGAGCCGAAGTGGAAAATGGGTATCAGAGATTCGTGAGCCCCTGAAGACCACGCGTATATGGCTAGGAACTTACCCTACACCGGAAATGGCTGCTGACGCCTATGATGTGGCCGCGCTGGCCCTTAAAGGCAGTGAAAAAACAGTACTGAACTTCCCGAAATATGTTAGCTCTTATCCGGTGCCACCTTCGCCTTCAGCGCCGGATATTCGAAGAGCAGCCGCCAATGCGGCAGCGTTGATGAAGTTAGAGGGTGGCAGTGGCACGGAGGCTGCTGTCGGACAGCCGGCGAATAATGAATCAGCAAATGAATTAATTGGGAACAATGACCATAATTTTGTAGATGAGGAGGAACTTTTTGATATGCCAAATCTGCTGGTGGAAATGGCCAAGGGAATGTTGGTTAGCCCACCAAGAATGACCTCGCCGCCGTTGAGTGACTCCGACTCGCC
>NW_019236911.1:0-2059 GCF_002742605.1 Olea europaea var. sylvestris
CGGTGGAGGCAATGCTTGCGGGAGATACAATCGGAGGTGAAAAAAGACAGATTATTCCTTGATGAATTTCTGACCTCCTAGTGGTGTTGGATTTCAGTTTGGGGTACTATAGAAGCAGATACAACCACGGGCAGAAAAAGGAAAATGGAGAAACTTTTTCGTTGGCAGCTCGATGGTGTTCCCTGGTGATGTAACAGCTGTTGAACGACTTAGGGCAATTAGTGGAGGACCTAAATCGATAAAGACTCGCATCTCTCCTTAAAATACGAATCGACAGATTGGTTTATTCAATTTGCGTGTTACAATTGAGATATTGTGTTATTTTCTACCACAATGTTATTTGACTCTTGTGATATTGTCTATATGTTACTTGTTATGATATCATTGCTTATGTCATCTTGAAAAGTAATTTATATATAAATTAGTTTGAGTTTACATTTGTGTGTGGGTAAATTAGTTAAGTAAATTTTTTTCAAAAAAATATTGTTTTGCTACCATGGCCTCTCGAGTTGAATTGGCGCAATTCAATGGTAAGGGAGATCAATCCATTTGGAAAAAAAAATGAAAGCTATTTTAATTCAACAAAAAGTTTCTAACTGTTGGATTTTATGTGTAATAATAAAGAGATGAAATAGAGAAATCAACACAAGAATTTATGTGGTTCGGCTGTGTGTCTACATCCACGAGAGCGAAGCGGAGATAATTTTATTTAGTAGTGAAAAATAGGGTTACAACATATTATTTATACTAACCTAACATGGGCCCATATAAGACTTTAAGGCTCGTACGAGAAAAAAACCCTGTACCGTACCGCGGAGGTGTTGCCTCCATACCCCCAACCTATTCAGCATCCCTAACAACTAGACAGTAAATTAAATGCATGCAAGGCCGATGCCGTTGCTCCACTCCATTCTGTTCGATGCGCTACGCTCCTCTCATTCCACTTCGCTTCGATATCGACTTATTTGATCTAAGGAACCTGTGTTCCACTACATATGAGACACGTACACAACAATCTCCACCTTGACGAATATTCACCTCTTAGGAGAAAAACATAACCTGGAAAAACCACATTGTCTAGGACCAATAAGTTGGGAGACATCCTCTCTAACACCTACATATGTTAATCAAGTTCAAGCAATGCTTGAACCTATCCATTATGATTGGCTTTGTAATCATGTTTGCTGCATTCTCTGAGGTATGCACCTTCTCTAACAACAACTCTCCTGAAGTAACCAACTCTCTTATCTTGTAAAATTTCACATCAATGTGCTTGGTTCTTGCATGATAAATCTGATTCTTCGCTAAGAAAATGGCGTTCTAACTATCACAATACAACTTCATTCCATCTTGCTTGATCCCAAATTCCTTGACAAACTCTCTCAACCACAATAATTGCTTGGTTGCCTCAGTTGCGACTATGTACTCTGCTTCAGTTATAAATAATGTCATAAGTGACTGCACCATTGATCTCCAACATATAGGCCCACCTGCCAGTATGAAAATATAACATGTATGAGACCTTCTGTCATCTAAGTCGCATGTATAATCTGCATCTACGTATCTCTGAATTGAAACATCATCATATTGTCTCTCAAACATGATTCCACACTCCATTGTATCTTTCAAGTACCTAAAAATCCACTTTACAGCTCTCCAATACTCTCTACCAGGATTAGCCATATACTTGCTAACTACACTGATTGCATGAGCTAGATCTGGTATGGTAAACACAATTGCATTCATCAAACATCCAATTGTGCTGGCATAAGACACCTTTAACATCTCTGCAGCTTCTTCTTCATTCTTTGGGCATTGATTATTAGATAATTTGAAGTGATTTGCCAATGGTGTAACAACTGGTCTTGCATCTGACATGCTAAACCTCTCCAACACTTTTTTCAAATAATTTTTCTGATACACACATAATTTTCGGACTTTCCTATCTTTGTTGATCTCCACCAAGAATTTTCTTAGTCGATCCTAAGTCTTTCATATTAAACTTACTTCTCAACAAAATTTCAATCTGCCTACCTCATTTATGTTCTTAGCAGCAATT